>NC_081789.1:28378009-28420509 GCF_963082965.1 Carassius carassius | reverse complement strand
AACATTTTTTACAATCTTGCCAGTTTGTTAGTTATCTTGAAGATAGAAGAATGGAAAAGATTATGATACATAAAATACATTGCAATTAGTCTGGACGCAGGACAGTACTCTTTCAGTAAATGCAAAACTAAACAGATGAGTTTTGACTCTAGATTTAAATGTAGCTAATGTTTTAGCACATCTGATCTCTTCTGGAAGCTGATTCCAACTGCGGGTGGCATAATAACTAAAGACGGACTCCCCTTGTTTTGTGTGAACCCTTGGTATTTCTAACTGACTTGATCCTAGTGATCTGAGTGGTCTGTTGTTTTTAGTGGATAATATTCAGTGAGCATAACTGCAATGTATTGAGGTCCTAGGCCATTGAGTGATTTATAAACGAGTAATAATGCTTTAAAATCAATCCTAAAAGTAGTGTAAATGTAACAAGGAGTCGGAGGCGTTCGGATCCATATGCAGCATTTATTAAACAGAATGGTCATACAGGCAGAGATCAGGAATGGCGTCAGGTGTGTCAGGGATAACCAGAATCGTAACCAGAAACAAGCAGAGATCGGGACAGGCAGCGGAGAATCAGAGTCGGAATAAACAGTCCAAAGGTCAAAACACAGGAATAACAAACACAGGGAAAACGCTCGGAAATGTCAGACTGGCTAAACAAGACTACGCAGTGAGTGAGAGTGAGTGTGCTGCTTTTATGTGTGTGTGTAAATGAGGTGCAGGTGTGGCAAGGAAATTGGCTGATGAATGAGGTGCAGGTGTGGCAGGGTGATTGTGATGCAGTGACTCATGGGTAATGTAGTTCAGGTGTGGTGCAACAGTTTGAGAGGTGCTAGTGTCCAAGTGACAACTGGTGGTGAATGGGTGGAATGGTCCTGACTGGAGTGCCCTCTACTGAAGCTCATGGGCACTCCATCTAATGATCGTGACATAGCCCACCCCCAAAGGAGCGGCTTCCAGACGCTCAAAACAATCTAAGAGGGCGGTGGAGCGGAGGCAGAACAGGGGGAGGGATGGAGGGCCAGGTCCATGAGGAAGTGCCGTGGTCGGGGACCGGGGCAGAGCAGGCAGAACTGGAGCCCTTGCTGGGCCTAACTCAGGAAAACAGGAGCCCCCCCTGGGCCTGACATAGGAGACAGGGGCCCGCCATGGGCTTAACTCGGGAACAGGAGCCCGCCATGGCCCTAACTCGGGATCAGGGGTCCACCAAGGCAGAGCAGGTGGCATGGAAGCCCACCAGACAGGAGCAGGTGGAGCTGGAGCCCACCAGGGAGGAGCAGGTGGAGCTGGAGCCCACCAGGGAGGAGTAGAGGACCACCACAGCCGAGAAGATGGGACAGAAGCCCACCAGGGCGGAGCAGAGGACCACCACAGCTGAGAAGACGGGACAGAAGCCCACCAGGGCGGTGCAGAGGACCACCACAGCCGAGCAGACGGAACAGAAGCCCACCAGGGCGGAGCAGAGGACCACCACAGCCGAGCAGACGGGACAGAAGCCCACCAGGGCGGAGCAGAGGACCACCACAGTGGAGTCGATGGCACCGGACAGCAAGTCTGCTCAGGTGGGACTGAAACAAAGAACATTAACAGGTTAATAGCGGCCTCCGTGGCCGTGATGAGATGGTAGCTGGCCTCCGTGGCCATTACAGGGCAGGCGGTTAGTTCATGGAGGACCTCCGTGGCCATGACAGGACAGACAGAAAGTTGGTGGATGGTCTCCGTAGCCCAGACCGGAATGAATGAGAGCTCATTGACGGCCTCCCTGGCCGTGACAGGATAGGACGAGAGCTCTGAGATGTGATGAGGCTCTGGGAGTTCGGCTGAGATGTGACGAGGCTCTGGTAGATCTGTGGTGATTTGATTGGGTTCATGAAGATCAGCTGTGACTTGACTGTGCTCATGAAGATCGTTGGTGACTTGACTGTGCTCATGAAGATCAACTGTGACTTGACTTCGTTCACGGAGGTTAATGGTGACTTGACTTTGCTCATGAAGATCATTGGTGATTTGACTTTGCTCATGAAGATCGTTGGTGATCTGACTTGGTTCCTGAGGATCAACTGTGACTTGACTTAGTTCACGGAGGTTAATGGTGACTTGACTTTGCTCATGAAGATCGTTGGTGACTTGACTTCGTTCCTGAGGATCAACTGTGACTTGACTCAGTTCACGGAGGTTAATGGTGACTTGACTTTGCTCATGAAGATCATTGGTGACTTGACTTTGCTCATGAAGATCGTTGATGACTTGACTTTGCTCATGAAGATCGTTGGTGACTTGACTTGCTCATGAAGATCGTTGGTGACTTGACTTCGTTCCTGAGGATCAACTGTGACTTGACTTCGTTCACGGAGGTTAATGGTGACTTGACTTTGCTCATGAAGATCATTGGTGACTTGACTTTGCTCATGAAGATCATTGATGACTTGACTTTGCTCATGAAGATCGTTGATGACTTGACTTTGCTCATGAAGATCGTTGATGACTTGACTTTGCTCATGAAGATCGTTGATGACTTGACTTTGCTCATGAAGATCGTTGATGACTTGACTTGGTTCCTGAGGATCGACTGTGACTTGACTCGGTTCCTGAAGAATGACTGTGATTTGACTCGGTCCTTGAAGGCCACCGGTGACTTGACTCTGTCTTTGAAGGCCACCAGTGACTTGACTTGACTCTGAAAGGTCAACGGTGACTAGCCTTGGCTCTGGAAAGTCCATGGTAACTAGTCCTGACTCTGGAAGGTCAACGTTGACTAGCCCTGACTTTGGAGGGTTCATGAGCACCTGAGAGTTCACTGGAACCTGACTCGACTCTGGAGAGTTCACTGGAACCTGACTCGACTCTGGAGAGTTCACTGGAACCTGACTCGACTCTGGAGAGTTCACTGGAACCTGACTCGACTCTGGAGAGTTCACTGGAACCTGACTCGACTCTGGAGAGTTCACTGGAACCTGACTCGACTCTGGAGAGTTCACTGGAACCTGACTCGACTCTGGAGAGTTCACTGGAACCTGACTCGACTCTGGAGAGTTCACTGGAACCTGACTCGACTCTGGAGAGTTCACTGGAACCTGACTCGACTCTGGAGAGTTCACTGGAGCCTGATCAATGGTGACCTGACTAGACTCTGGGAAATCAACGGGGACCTGACTTGACTCATGAAATTTAACTGTTGTTTTACTTGACTTTTGGGTGTTAGTAGTGACTTGACCTGACTTTGGAAAGTCGACGGGGACCTGACTTGACTCTGGAAAATCGACGGGGCTGGCGGCCATCTTGTGCAGTGTCGCTGGGCTGGTGGCCATCTTGTGCAGTGTCGCTGAGGGTGGTGGCCATCTTGTGCAGTGTCGCTGAGCTGGCGGCCATCTTGTGCAGTGTCGCTGAGCTGGCGGCCATCTTGTGCAGTGTCGCTGAGCTGGCGGCCATCTTGTGCAGTGGCGCTGGGCTGGCGGCCATCTTGTGCAGAGGCTCTGGGCTGGCGGCCATCTTGTGCAGAGGCGCTGGGCTGGCGGCCATAACAGGACAAGGCTCAGGAGTGGTGGATAATGCAAAAGTGCTGTGTTCCTCCTCCACAACACCCACAGTATATGCAGAGCTGCTCAGTTGGAGTGCCAGATCAATATAATACTGCAGAGTCCAGTGAGGATCATGCAAAGGCATGAGTGAGCCAAGCGGCTCAGATAGGCCACCACGAAAAAATATCATCAGGCATATCTCGTCCATGATAGATAAATGGGCAAACTCAATAAAGTTCTTCACATAGTCCTCGATGGGCCTAATTCCCTGACGTAAATGCATAAGTTGGCTTACTGGATTCATGGCTGACCTGGATTTACTCCTTAAAGCTGCTGGATCCTGGTTTGGCGAAGTCTTCTGTAACAAGGAGTCGGAGGCGTTCGGATCCATATGCAGCATTTATTAAACAGAATGGTCATACAGGCAGAGATCAGGAATGGCGTCAGGTGTGTCAGGGATAACCAGAATCGTAACCAGAAACAAGCAGAGATCGGGACAGGCAGCGGAGAATCAGAGTCGGAATAAACAGTCCAAAGGTCAAAACACAGGAATAACAAACACAGGGAAAACGCTCGGAAATGTCAGACTGGCTAAACAAGACTTCGCAGTGAGTGAGAGTGAGTGTGCTGCTTTTATGTGTGTGTGTAAATGAGGTGCAGGAGTGGCAAGGAAATTGGCTGATGAATGAGCTGCAGGTGTGGCAGGGTGATTGTGATGCAGTGAATCATGGGTAATGTAGTTCGGGTGTGGTGCAACAGTTTGAGAGGTGCTAGTGTCCAAGTGACAACTGGTGGTGAATGGGTGGAATGGTCCTGACTGGAGTGCCCTCTACTGAAGCTCATGGGCACTCCATCTAATGATCGTGACAGTAAACATTAGATTTGATCAAGTCTTCATTACTCTTTTACAGAAAACAAAGAAAATTAATCTGTTAAAAAAATTGTAGTGTCCACATTTTTTCCTCATCAAACAAAAACACTTGATAAACTGAAAAAAAGCTGAAAGAGAGGGAGAGAAAATAAAAACTTTACTGCACTAATATTAAGTTGCATAACAGCCCAGGGTGAGCAAACTACATCCCACAGTTGCTGTGAGTTTTGGGGTTTTGCTTCAGAAACTGCATTTTTAATGTCACCCCACACATTTTCATTTAATTGAGGTGAGGGGATTGAGCTGGTCACTCTGTACCTCAATTCTTAGTTCAATAACCGAGAGATAAACTAAGCAAGTTTCACAGGCATATGTTGAACAGAAATGGAGTCCCTGAATATAAGGCAGGTCAATGTCAAAAGTGGCAGTGCGTATCTTAAGTGCTAAAGTGCATCTCATCCTTATGGACTGATTTACTGGTTCTTGGTGGACTAAGTGTAGTAGCTTGTTAAGCATTGTTTGACATGGGGGGTCACGTGATGCTAAGGAGTTGAAAGGACGTGAAAGACCGAGCTCCCAAATGATAGTCTCTATTTAATCTGAAAACAACGATGAATAAACTTATATTCGACGAATTCGAGCACGTATAATTCACCTTTAAATTCTGCAATGGATCGTCGTTCCAAGCTAAAGAAAGATCCTCAGAAAACCTACGAACTTGTCGAAGGTGAAACAACAAAGATGGCGCCGGATCGAAGAACTCAAACGAAACTGAAAGTGAAGGGAATCGGGAAGGCGACATGCTTGCGGTTCTTCTTAAAGAAATTCAGGAAGGCAACAACATCCTCTCGCAAAAGATAGACTCTAAAACAGCGGATTTGCAAACGGATTTCCCGACATGAGTCCGGATCTTGCTAAGAGGCACAAACAGATGATCCCAGCTCTGAAAGCATTTAAGGAACGGAAGGTCTCTTGCTACCTGGTCCATCCCGCTCGCATTAAGATCCTAATAGAAGACGGGAAATTTCGGTTCTCTGAGACACCCCATGAGGTGTTCAAATATCTGGAGGGCCAGGATAAAACCTGAACGAACTATTCGGACTGTTGTGTTCCCAAGGACTACTGCTATTCCATTTTAAAATAACAGTACTTATTCCACTGAAGGTACTACTTGCCCTTTGCTTTATGTATATATTTTGTTAATCAGTAAGGAAACTGAAAATTACCTTAGTCAATCTATATCAATATCAATGTACCTGATAGCTGGGATCCAAGGAAGCATCTGCTCAAGCGGAAAGAACCCGGGAGCCAGGAGCCATCCTCACATCCAGACTGTAAGACTTGATAAAAGTGCTCGGTGAGGACCAACCTGCCGGATCACAGATATCATCCATAGAAGATCCACTGAGAAAAGCTCGAGAAGAAGCCACTGCTCTCGTGGAATGAGCTTTAACTCCTAAGGGCGAAGCGAGCCCGCGCACCTCATAGGCTAAAGATATTGCCTCAACCAGCCAAAGTGACATGTGCTGTTTTGTAACCGCATGGCCTTTATTCTATGTCCAAAACAGACAAACAGCTGGTCAGACTCACGCCATGGGGCAGTACGATCCACATAAGTCTTTAAAACTCTCACAGGGTAAAGACTTAGATCTCCAGACCCCGCCTCAGCAGGGGATAAAGCTTCCAAGACCACCTGCTGAAAGCGAAAGGGATTAGATGCGACCTTAGGGACATAATTAGGCCTTGGTCGCAACAACACCTTCACAGAGCCCGGTGCAAATTCCATGCATGAAGGTGAAACAGAGAGAGCCTGTAAATCCCCAACTCTCTTGAGGGAGGATAAAGCCATAAGAAGAATCGTCTTCAGAGTCAGGATTTTATCCGGTACAGTTTCCAAGGGCTCAAACGGATGCCCTGATAAACCGTGCAACACAATGGATAAATCCCATGAAGGAACTCGCACGGGGCGGAAAGGCCTCAGCCGTCGCGCACCCTGTATGAACGAGAAACCAGTGGATGACGGCCCACCGAGGCACCATCTATATACTCGTGGTAAGCTGAAATGGCTGCCACGTAAACCTTAGAGTGGCTGGTGACTCCATCCGAAAAATGGTCCTGAAGGAACTCCAGTACTGAAGCCACTGGGCAGTAAACTGGATCCACGAAATACGAATTTCACACCAGGTCGTAAACAGTCCCCACTTGAAAGCATAAGCATAAGCGTCTCGTAGAAGCTGCTCTAGAATTCAGTATAGTCTCTGTAGTTTCAACAGAAAGACCGGGACATACTAACTCACTCCGCTCAGAGGCCATGCCCACAGTTTCCATAGATCTGGCCTCTGGTGCCAAATCAGTCCCTGTGCTTGTGATAATAAATCCTGTCTGAGGGGAATCTCCCATGGAGAGCCCGCTAACAGACTGATCAGGTCCGCAAACCATGGCTGTGTGTGCCACCGCGGAGCCACCAGCAGCAGCTGTTCCACTCTGTCCAGCCATATTCTGGATAATACCGCTGGGATCAAACGAATTGGGGGAAAAGCATACAAACTGGTCCTGGGCCAACTGTGAGCTAACACATCCAAGCCCAAGGCGATGGGGGGCATAGGGAGAACCATAGCGGGCAATGCGTTGTCATATTCGACGCGAATAAATCCACTCTCACTTTTCCGAAAATCTGCCATAAGAGATTCACCGTTTGGGGGTGTAATCTCCATTCCCCTTGCTCCAGAGTCAGTCTGGATAGCAAATCCGCTCCGAAGTTCAAACGTCCGGGGACATGAACAGCTCGGATCGACAGAAATTTGTTCTGAGACCAAAGAAGAACACGTCTCGCCAGCCTTCACAGGGGGCGAGAGCATAATCCTCCCTGATGATTCAGGTATGACACAACTGCTGTGTTGTCTGATCTGAGCAGCACATGATGGCCGATCAGCAGATTCTAGAAATATTGGAGTGCCAGAAAAACCGCCAGTAATTCCAATTTGTTTATGTGCCAACTGCATTGCGCCGCTGTCCACACTCCGTGGGCTGGGCGCCCTTGACAAACAGCTCCCCAACCGGTCCAAGACGCATCCGTCGTGACGGTCTCTCGGAAAGCCCAAATCCCCAGCCGAACCCCAGTTAGGAGAAATTCGGTTGACATCCATAGTTTTAACGACATCACACACCTCCGTGTCACCGAAATCGTCCGATGCGGAAGACAACTTGGCAAAATATTTTGTCTTTTCGTCCACCACTGAAAAGGGCGCATGTGAAGTAATCCCAGACGAATTACGGGGAATGCCGCTGCCATTAGACCTAAATGTCTGAGGCACAATCTCACTGTCACTGTGCGATCCGCTTTGAAGCGCCGCACGCATGATGCAATCGATTTTGCGCGCGGGACAGAAAGCTTTGCTGTCATCGCACGAGAGTCCAAGTCTATTCCCAGAAGGTTATCCGTTGAGACGGGATTAAAACACCATCCATCCATCCATCTTCTTCCGCTTATCCGGGGCCGGGTCGCGGGGGCAGCAGTCTAAGCAGAGAACCCCAGACTTCCCTCTCCCTAGACACTTCCTCCAGCTCTTCTGGGGGGACACCGAGGCGTTCCCAGGCCAGCCGGGAGACATAGTCTCTCCAGCGTGTCCTAGGTCTTCCCCGGGGTCTCCTCCCAGTGGGACGCGCCCGGAACACCTTCCCGGGAAGGCGTCCAGGAGGCATCCGGAACAGATGCCCGAGCCACCTCAGCTGACCCCTCTCGATGTGGAGGAGCAGCGGCTCTACTCTGAGCTCCTCCCGGGTGACTGAGCTTCTCACCCTATCTCTAAGGGATCGCCCAGCCACCCTGCGGAGAAAGCTCATTTCGGCCGCCTGTATCCGGGATCTTGTCCTTTCGGTCATGACCCAAAGCTCATGACCATAGGTGAGAGTAGGAACGTAGATTGACCGGTAAATCGAGAGCTTCGGCTTGCGGCTCACCTCTTTCTTCACCACGACAGACCGGTACATCGACCGCATTACTGCAGAAGCTGCACCGATCCGTCTGTCAATCTCCCGTTCCATTCTTCCCTCACTCGTGAACAAGACCCCAAGATACTTAAACTCCTCCACTTGAGGCAGGAACTCTCCACCAACCTGAAGTGGGCAAGCCACCCTTTTCCGACTGAGGACCATGGCCTCGGATTTGGAGGTGCCCCGGTCTGCCATCCCAGAGGCACCATCCCCGACTGCCACGCGATGCTGCAGAGGCATGTCAGCCAAGACAGCCCCACAACATCAAGAGACTTGAGGTACTCAGGGCGGATCTCATCCACCCCCGGTGCCTTGCCACCGAGGAGTTTCTTGACTACCTCGGTGACTTCAGCTTGGGTGATGGACGAGTCCACATCTGAGCCCTCAGCCTCTGCTTCCTCAATGGAAGACGTGACAGCGGGATTGAGGAGATCCTCGAAGTATTCCTTCCACCGTCCAACAACATCCCCAGTTGAGGTCAACAGCTCCCCACCTCTACTGTAAACAGCGTTGGTAGGGCACTGCTTCCCTCTCCTGAGGCGCCGGACGGTTTGCCAGAATCTCTTCGAGGCCGACTGATAGTCCTTCTCCATGGCCTCACCAAACTCCTCCCAGGCCCGAGTTTTTGCCTCCCCAACCACCCGGGCTGCAGTCCGCTTGGCCTGCCGGTACCTGTCAGCTGCCTCAGGAGTCCCACAAGCCAACCAGGCTCGATAGGACTCCTTCTTCAGCTTGACGGCATCCCTTCCTTCCGGTGTCCACCACCGGGTTCGGGGATTGCCGCCTCGACAGGCACCGGAGACCTTACGGCCACAGCTCCGAATGGCCGATTCGACAATGGAGGTGGAGAACATGGTCCACTCGGACTCAATATCTCCAGCCTCCCTCGGGATCCGGTCGAAGCTCTGCCGGAGGTGGGAGTTGAAGATCTCTCTGACAGGAGAATCGGCCAAACGTTCCCAGCAGACCCTCACAGTACGTTTGGGTCTGCCGAGTCTGTCCAGCTTCCTCCCCCGCCATCGTATCCAACTCACCACCAGGTGGTGATCAGTTGACAGCTCCGCCCCTCTCTTCACCCGAGTGTCCAAGACATACGACCGGAGGTCGGATGAAACGACCACAAAGTCGATCATCGACCTACGGCCTAGGGTGTCCTGGTGCCACGTGTACTGATAGACACCCTTATACTTGAACATGGTGTTCATTATGGACAAGCTGTAACTAGCACAGAAGTCCAATAACTGAACACCGCTCGGGTTCAGTGTGTTTCCAGAGGCCAAGCTGTGTGAAGAGGTGAGCCCGACTATTGCTAGTCGGAACCTCTCAACCTCACGCACAATCTCGGGCTTCCTCCCCGCCAGTGAGGTGACGTTCCACGTCCCTAGAGCTAGTTTCCGTGTCCAGGGATCGGGCTGTCGAGGCCCCCGCCTTCGACTGCCGCCCGATTCTCTAAGCACCGGTCTCCACCCTTACGGTCCCTCCTGTAGGTGGTGAGCCCACGGGAAACAAACACTTTTCTGGAAATTCGTGCGTAAGCCCAGGCTGTTTAAATGATTCAGCACAAGATCCCGATGAGAGTGTGCTTGAGTCTGCGATTGCGCTAATACCAGCCAATCGTCTAATTAGTTCAAAACACGAACGCCCTGGGGCCGCAACGGGGCCAGAGCTGCGTCCATGCATTTTGGGAAAGTACAGAGAGCCAGAGCTAAGCCAAAGGGAAGAACGCGGTATTGATACGCTTTGCCCTCTAAAGCGAATCTGAGGAACTTCCTGTGTCTCTTGATCTGAATATGAAAGTATGCATCCTTCATGTCGATCGTGACAAACTAGTCGTTTGGTTGAATCTGAGACAAAATAGACTTTACTGTCAACATCTTTTATGATGAAAAATGTTTTTTTTTGGGTACCACAAATTAATGGCTGTAAAACCCTGACTCCATCTGAGAGGGGTGTACTTCTTCTATAGCCCCTTTGCTCAGCAGAGCTGACATCTCCTGTCGCAGCACCGCTATTTCCATCCGTTTCACCACCGTGGAAAGAATTCCGCGGAAAGGAGGCGGGCCTCTTCGAAACTGAATGGTGTATCCGTTACAAATTGCGCGTAACACCCATTCAGAAATATCGGGAAAGCGTTCCCACGCCGTCCGAAATAATACTAGCGGTCTCAAATTTTCCGCTTCCTGCAACACTATCATACACGTTAAAACGTCCGGGCACGAAAAGCTTGTGGCGTTCGTGCACAGGGGAAGTGTATGCGTAAAAGCCGTTGCGTCTCGTTGTGTATAATCCTGAAACATGTTCACGGCAGGAATTAGGCCAACAGATTGAACATCGGGCTCTGCCGCTAGCAAGAAAGCGGCGGCTGTGCGAGCCGTCATAAACGGGTCGTCTGTGCAGGACCCTTGAATCGCCCCTCGAATTCTGAAAGCTTTATTGCGCAGAGTGTCTGAGGGAACGTTTGGCGTTACAGCTCGATCCAATGCTGCTCAAAGCGCTGTTTGCTGCGAGACAGTCAGTGTTAGCGCGTGTGGACTGCAGTGAGAGGTTTGGATGTGCATTAGCAGTCCAACAGCACTCTCTAGTGGAGGGCAAGGTCCCTGGTTCAAACAGGAAGGGAAGCGCATGCGTCAAACTCGCTGCGTTTCGTTGTGTATAATCCTGAAGCGTATCCACGGCAGAATTTAATCCAACAAGAAAAATATCGGGCTACGCCGCTAGCGAGAACGCGGCAGCTGTGTGAGCCGTCATAAACTGTCCGTCTTTGCCAGCCTCTTGTGCCGTCCCTCAAACTCTGAAGATTGGATTGAAATTTGTAGTTTATCCACCACGCGGGTAGCCACATAAATAGCTCACTGAGGAAGGGGAGGCGCGTTTCTCCTGTCCGCTTTTTTTGAAAAAGCAAATCTACTGATTAACACGCTCAAGTGGGGGAGAGTGAGCAAGTGAAAAACTCCAGTGCATCACTGTATTCATAGTCAAGCCGCACATATTGCCCCTAACCAACACCTAGTGCGGGGCCTCGGCGACCGCAGAAGCGAAAGGGTGGGGGTTAGACGCGAGGCGACTTATAGAAATACACTCCAGGGCACGGATTCCTTTTTTTTTTTACTGTAGCCGTAGGCTATCACGGAGAGAACATGTGGAGATGCTTCAAACGAACCTCTCATGAGTGCCTCCCCATGATAAACCCATATACGGCTCTTACTTTTCGTTGACTCATCGCGTCCGCTAAGAGGTGTTAACACTGCTCGTAGAAACCGCTGGAGAACGCGAGATGAATCCTAGGGCACAGATGATTCGCTTCCCTGAAGGAATGAAATCTGAGCGAAATGGCGCGCGGCACCCAGGTATACGATGCGTACGCATGCGTAGGGCGGTGCCAAGCACTATTTGGCCAATAGGATTGGCGGGATGGTATAGGGCTTCAGACATTCGTCACACCGAGGGGTGTTCCCATAGCAGGTGACGTCACCGCAGCATCGAAGTGACCTATGAAAGGGAACTCAGTGTTGTAGTTAGAGTTAGGGAGCTCGGCTGGCAGCAGGTTTTGATTGTTCAGGATGATAAAGGAGCGAACGTGTTTTTCCGTAGAATTTGTTTATTTGTTTGCCGGCGTTGTTCTAAGCCGACAACTGAGCAGAGCAAAGTTTAAGTGTTCTTACATGTGTTTTTCCTTTCTTTTCTTTTCTTTTCTTTTCTTTTCCTTTTATTTATTTATTTTTTATTTTATTTATTTTTTCTCCGGGAGATACAGGGTTCTCTATGTTTTTCTTTTTTCCAAATAGCCGCAAAAAAGGATTGTTAACACTTTAGCAGCCACATGAATAGCCCATTAAAGTTTGTAACGTTTAACGTAAATGGCTTGCATAGCCCAATAAAAAGGCAGAGGGTATATACATATCTTAAAAAACAGAACGCAGATATAGTGTTTTTACAACAAACACACTTAACAGCTCATGAACATCAGAAACTCAAGAGAGAGTGGGTTGGACAGGTTTTTGCATCCTAATTTAATTCAAAATCAAGGGGAACTGCAATATTAATTAATAAAAATGTTCCGTTTAGATTGTTAAAGACAGTCAGTGACCCATTGGGAAGATATATATTAGTACAAGGTTTTATATATTCAGGAAACGTGGACTTTTTTAAATATATACGCGCCAAATTATGATGACCATTTGTTTATGCAAACTATTTTTCTTATGATTGCCCAGACACCAGGTTGGATTTTGGTAGGTGAGGATTTTAATTTCAGTATGGATTCGGTCCTGGATAGATCTTCACTTAGACCACAACCCCCAACTAAAGCATCTAAACTTTCTAAGACTTATATGAAAGATTTAAAATTAGTTGATATATGGAGGCAGGTCCATCCTAGTGATAGGGACTACTCTTTTTACTCCCACCCCCATAATACACATACAAGAATAGATTATTTTTTGTTACCTATCCAACTTGCACATCGGGTACTAACAATTGACTACCTTCCCCGCTTACTAAGTGATCACTCCCCATTGGTTATGTCCATATCCATGCCTGACAAAATAAGAGGTACCAAATACCAATCGGACACATGGAGTTGCCATCTCTCTTGATGCCGAAAAGGCATTTGACCGCGTTGAATGGTCGTACTTATTTCGTGTGCTTGGAAAATTTGGATTTGGTGAAAAATTTATTGATTTGATTTAATCTCCTATAAATCTCCCAGAGCTAAAATTATTACAAATGGAGTAATCTCTGCCCCATTTCCTCTGTCTAGAGGATGCAGGCAGGGCTGCCCACTTAGCCCAGCCCTCTTTGTATTAGCAATTGAACCACTGGCGGAAACAATTAGAACTAGTTCTAATATTAAAGGATTTGATATTGGCTCTGAAATACATAAAATATCACTCTTTGCTGATGATATTCTCTTATTTTTAACCAACCCGACAGATTCTCTTACACATCTGCAAAAACTTTTTCATTCATACAGTCAGTTCTCTGGTTATAAGGTCAACTTTGATAAAAGTGAAATATTGCCTTTATCTACATTTGAATATCAAACCATCAGTGACAAACTTCCCTTTAAATTTTCACCTGCTGGCATTAAATATCTTGGCATTTATGTAGATGGGGACTTGAAAAATCTTTATAAGCTTAACTTACTTAAAACCTTGGAGAAAGTGAGGGGTGATCTGGATCATTGGATGGACCTGCCTCTTACATTACTGGGGAGGATTAATGTCATTAAGATGAATATCTTGCCTAAATTCTTATATATATTTCAATCTCTCCCAATCCATATTCCACAAACTTTTTTTTCTTCCCTTAATAGTTTGATCGGACGTTTTATATGGCGTGGTAAAACACCCAGATTAAGTCTTGATAAATTGACTTTAGAGTATAATCAAGGGGGATTAAAATGACCTAACTTTAAAATGTACTGGTGGGCAGCACATTCAAGATATCTGGCCCAAATATTTGCAAGTGAGCCCACCCCCTCATGGCTTAAAATAGAATTATGTGAATTAAAAGAGGAAGACCCCACAGATATTTTATATAAATGGGATGAGAAATTGATAAAAAAAAATCAGAAACCCAATGATTATTCATACAGTCAGTTTGTGGGTAAGGATGCAACAGACATTTGGACAGAAAGGGATTCTTTCCCCTAAAACACCATTATGGAGCAATAGATTGCTCCCAAAATGTTTCCAGAATAAGCACTTTAAACTATGGGCTGATAATGGAATTTCTCATCTACAACAGTGTTTTGAGGATGAAATACTGATGTCTTTTGAGCAGCTTAAATCCAAATACAATTGAAATAATAAAGAGTTTTTTAGGTACTTGCAATTGCGAGACTTTCTAAGAGTTAAAACCCAACTGAAACTACCTAGTTTAACACAACTGGAGCAATATGTATACTCAAGTCAACCGCTACACAAAATAATCTCTAGAATATACCCACATGGAAAAAACCTATATAAACATATATGTTTCAATATAGGTTTTGATATAGGTTTTTAATATATGTGACATATATAAAATTGGCCGTTTTCCTATATTATATGTACATATATGTACACATATGCACATGTGGCGAGGTGATGGACCGGGTAAATTACAGTTACACTTATGAGGAAAAGTATAACTAATTGAAAAGCAGACTACGCCACCCCGTTTCACTGAACGGAGAAATTTATACAAGACACGCTGGTTCGTGACCACAGAGGACAAGAGACGTGGATCAAAATACAAAAATACTCTTTTATTTTCTCAACAATAATTTAATATATAAAAACTTTGAGGTAGACAAGTTTTGCACTGTTAAGTGTGCACCAGGCCAAAAACAAAGAAAAACAAAAATAACAAAACAAAAACACTTTTGGGCTGAGGCTTGCCAGCAGGGAGCTAGCTGGGCAGTGAGTGTCCTAAGGTCACCCCACTCATTAAATTCCACTCCACACAACACTCACACTCACTAGGTGAAAGACACACAGGCGCCCACGGCAAAACACTCTGTGAAGGAACCACCACCAAAAGAGGACAGACAGCTAGCTCCTCTGCAAAGGGCGGGCCTTCAGCTCCTGAAAGAAACAAAAACACAATATAATACACCTTCACAGTTGGCTGCGAGCTTATGAAGTTATAATAAAACAAATTCAACAAAGAAATCAACAGTCTGCAAATTACTGAGCACCGTAGTTAGCCTGGCTGGTAGTGACCTAGAAAGTTCACAATGTGGCCATGTTACAACAGCCAAAGGCTATGAACCAAATGAAATGAACCACACAAAACACAATTAGACATTAAATCACAGAAATCAAAAACCAGGCTTACAAGACAAAGAAATGTTGCTCACTTCACAATCTTCGAGGAACACACAGAGCAAAGGGCTCAAGGATAACCCAAAGGCTGGTGGTTATATATTAAGTGAGGCTAAATTATACCATCACATGCAGCTACGTCATGCATGGACGGACAGCTCGGAAGCTAGCCAGTAGCCACACACTAGTACAACCAGCTTTTATAACCATATGCAGATGCAATGTGAGCTAACGAAAACAAATAATGAATCACGATGATCACAGTGATATTAAATGGCAGCAGAAAACAATAGTGCCGTCTTAGCGACGTTATCAATGGAGCATTTTTGCCTCCAGTCCACAATGATGAACCGCTCACAAGTGGTTTACTGCACTAAAAAGAGAGAACGATTAATGAATGAATTTAAGAAAAACACCCACCTCAGGTAATTCAAGTGGTTAGATTTACCCACCCCGTAGTAGATCGCTAGACCCACAGAGGATTAAGTTACTCACACGCAGTCTCGTTCACAACAGGCAACCCGCCAGCGTACAGAGATGTTACATCCGTTCAAGCACATTAGCCGCACTCGGATAGGGACAGCCTGCACCCACAAGCAACGTCGCATTAATTCGGACAGTAACCTGGCTCCCACGGAACTGCACGCGCACAACAACAAAGTCTGTGACGATGACGTATAACCGGGTAACCTGAACTCCGCCTTAAATAAGCCAGGGGTGGCTGCCGATAGGCTGTCAGCCCCGTCACTCAACACAAATCACAGGGCGGAATCTAACCCGCCTTGCCACAATCTACCCCCAGCTTTTGCATCGTCGCCCCGACGATGGACCTAGTCACACTACCACTAAGCGACTCCTAGTGCCAGGGCCTAAAGAGGGCAGAGACAGTATTAGACACAGCGGCCACCCTAGAGGGGTCATCCCTCACAACTTCCGGTGCCCGAGGGAGGTGGTGTCGATTCGAATGATGACCAGCATTAGCTCGCCACGTCCGTCGCAAGGTTACCTCACCATTACCAGGTTGATCCACAGGCAAGGGTTCCATTTCCCAGGCGGGTTCTGGAGCGACCGCACCAAGCTGTCTAGGGGTCAGTAAAGCCGTAGGGCTAACGCTCTCGGTTAAACATCGAGGAGCCGGCCCACTAACAGCCTGTGGGGTTTCAGGTACCAAAACCCACAGATCAACCTCCTCCGATGGAGATCCCTCCGATGGTGGTGCCTCAATCACCAAAGGGCCGCCTGTAGAAACTTCAACAGGAGAGTCCCTTCGTACACGGGTCTTCAACAGGGAGCGGTGGACCCGTTTTACACTACTCAAGTCATCCACCGGCGCAATTGTATACACAGACCCACCTGCCTGCAGTGCTCTCACCACCTGATACACCACTGGGCTCCACAGGTCCTGGATCTTATGGCGCCCTCTCACGCCATAATCCCGAAGGTAAACCAATTGACCCTCCCCCAATGGTGCATCTCGAACATGTGGGTCGTGCTGCTTCTTACGACGATCTGCCGCTACCCTTAAATGTTCTCGGGCCCCTTCGAAGGCCACCAACAACCTCGTTTGGTGCTCTATCACCCACTCATTCACCTTTCCGGATGCCATCTCTTGGTTTTTACCCAAAAGAAAATCAATAGGGAGTCTGGGCTCTTGGCCAAACATCAGGAAGTAAGGTGACTCACCAGTCGCCTGATGCGGGGTAGTATTGTAGCAGAAAAGCACCTGAGGGAGCGCAGAAACCCAATCTGCCTTTCGGGAGAGGGGTAAGGTGCGCAGAAGGTTATGCAGAGTCCGGTTAAAACGTTCGCACTGCCCGTTGCCAGCCGGGTGATACGGTGTAGTGCGAGACTTCTCAACCTGATACAGATGACAGAGCTGTTGTATTAGGGAGGACTCAAAGCTGCGGCCCTGGTCAGAATGAATGCGACCAGGTACACCAAATTTATAGAACCACTCCACCACCAACATGCGGGCCACAGTCTCAGCTCGTTGGTCTCGAGTAGGGACTGCAAGAGTGTATTTGGTAAACACATCAGTCATCACCAAAACACTTTCCAGCCCTGAGCGAGAAGGTTCTAGCAGCGTAAAATCAATGGCCAAGATCTCATTTGGCCGGGAGGCCAACAAGTGACCCATAAAGCTGCGGGCAACTGGCTGTGTATCCTTGGCGACCTGACACCTTTCGCACTTCCGACACCACTGGGCTACATCAGATGTCAAGCCTGGCCAATAGAAGCGCTGCCGCACAAGCTCGGTAGTCCGCTCGATCCCCTGATGCCCATGCCCCTGATGCATTTGTGTCAACACTTCCTTATGCAAGGCCGCAGGGAGAACTACCTGGAGAATCTCTTCGCCGCCATTGGAACGGAACACACGACGATGCAAAACCCCTTCTCTATCTAGTAGCCGGTCCCACTGACCTAACAGGACCCGGGCAGTTTTGGACAACTGTCGACGCTCCTCAAAAGTAGGGCGGGTTCCCAGTCTCCAGAACACCAAAACCTCCTCAATCACCGAATCAGCTTCCTGTAACTCCCTCATGTCGCCCACCAAACTAGGCAGAACAGAAACTACAGCCTGGGTAGCTTGTACCCCCAGATCTACCCCTGATGCTTCCGTCACTTCCGATGGAACCTCAGTCCCCAATAACAACCCTCTCACTGCCCCATGGCTAGCAGGGTCCTGTCTGGAAAGTGCATCGGCATTCCGGTTACTCCTTCCTGACCGATACCGGATCTCAAAATTAAATGCTGCAAGCTGCGCAGCCCAGCGCTGTTCGGTAGCCCCGAGCTTTGCAGTGGCCAGATGGCTGAGAGGGTTATTGTCAGTGTACACAATACACTGCTGCCCTAACAAGTACTCCCTAAATTTCTCAGTCAAGGCCCACTTGAGCGCCAAAAACTCCAACTTCATGGAGCTGTAGTTGGACATATTGCGCTCAGTGGGCCTAAGACTGCGGCTCGCATATGAAATTGGCCGTACCTTACCTCCTTGTTCCTGTGAAAGGACAGCCCCTAGACCGCCATGGCTAGCATCTACCTCCAGGATAAAAGGCAAGGAAAAGTCGGCATAGGCGAGTACTGGGGCGCTGGTAAACCTACTCTTCAACTCATCAAAACTCTGCTGGCACTGCTCAGTCCAGGCACTAGAAAAACCCTGCCCTGCTCGAGTCCTAGGCTTAATATCAGCCCATGCGGCAACCACTTTATGAAGAGGGGCTGCCAGTTTTGCAAACCCCTCAACAAAACGGCGATAGTAGCTTGCAAAGCCCAGAAATGAACGCAGCTCTAAGGCATTAGTGGGGCGTGGCCAATTAGCCACTGCCTCAATTTTACCGGGATCGGTTGACACTCCCTGTGCTGAAATAACATGTCCCAGATACTTTACCTCACGTTGGAAAAATGCACATTTACTCAATTTAGCCTTCAAGCCCTCATGCTCTAAACGACTTAGAACCACCTCCAACCGCTCTAAATGCTGGGATACCGAGGAAGAGAATACTATGATGTCATCAAGGTACAGAAGTAAAGACCTACACTGCTGGTCCCCAAACATCCGCTCCATTAACCGCTGGAAGGTGCTTGGGGCATTGCAAAGCCCAAAGGGCATGCGATTCCATTCAAACAACCCAAAAGGGGTGCAGAATGCGGTCTTAGGTCTATCTCCCTCAGTGACCGGGACCTGGTTGTATCCACTTGCCAAATCCATCGTGGAAAACCAGCAAGCCCCGGTCAAGGAGTCCAACGATTCCTCAATGCGAGGCAGAGGGAACGCGTCCTTTCGAGTCTTTGAGTTTAGTTGACGGTAGTCGACGCACATGCGTAGACTACCGTCTTTCTTTTTGACAAGGACAATTGGTGACGCATACGGGCTGCAACTCTCCCTTATAACTCCCGCCTCCAAAAGCTGATTGATGTGAGACTTCACCACCTCATATTCTGACGGAGGTATACGCCTGTAACGTTGCCGGACAGGAACGGTGTCTAACAGGGGAATGTCGTGAGAAATCAAACCTGTACATCCCAAGTCACCCTCGTGCATAGAAAACACAGACTGAAATCTGTAAAGCAGATCCCTTACCTGACCCTGTTCTACTTCCGATAAAACAGACAGATCAAGTGCTTCAATTTGTTCCTGAACACGAGGGCTCGCTTCAGGGGCTATAGAACCCACCATTGCCTCTACAGACCTGACCTCACTAATTCCTGATGGCAAGCTAACCACACAAACGTTATTTAATGTACCAAGGACAGTGTTAGCATAGAACAACAAGTCGATGGTTCCCACATTTACCACGGGTAAATAAACAGTACCTCGCGTAACTTGCACTAATGCAGGAGAAGCCAACAAACCAGCTGGTAACCCAGACTCTGGAGGCTCAAAAAGAACAGTGTTGTTGGCATATTGCTCGGAACAAGTAGCTGCCACAAACTTCATCATGCCGCCTGGGATGCGCCATGGTCTCCTCCCTCGCACTCTGACCCTTCCTGAACTTACCTCAGGGGGCTGGTTATCAACTAGATGACAATGTTGCAGCGCCTGCAGAACAGAATTTGGAACCTCGATGGTCAAAGGCAATTCGAAAAGGGCCGGGCCATGTTGTCCAAAACACTCCCGGTAGCATCGGCTAAGCACATTCATTCCCAGAACACCTGGGACCCGAGTGCACAAGCCACCAGGAGGGTCCCGTACAACAAGCACGCCACATCCCGAAATCAACTGGCCGCACAATTCTATGTCCAATTCCACATAACCAATATAGGGAATTGAAAGACCATTAGCAGCTCGAAGCTGCAACCACTGGCACGATTTAAGTCGATCCTGACCCCATGGCTCAAAATGTTTCTGAAAACAGCTCTCAGTGATCGTGGTTACCATGGAGCCAGTATCCACCAGACAGGACACTTGAACTCCGCCAATCAATGCGTCAAGGTGCGGGCAAGATGACATTAAATGCGAAATATTTGAAAGTTTTGAGCCAGTTAATTCCCCATCCGTGTTATGGCCCTGAATCACGGTGGGAACTAGTTTTCCAACGTTGCAAATGGGCCAGGCTGTCCTCTTCCAGCTACTGACGCGACTGAGCGTGAGGGAAATTGAGCGCGAGAAGGAGCACGTTCCCCGTCGCAATCCCGAGCATAATGACCAGGTTTTTGACACCTTCTACATATTACAGGTCCCTGCCGGGGAGGTTGACTCCGTGACTGGGGGTTCTGCAACCGGGCAAAACTTTGTGTAAGTTTAGTTAACTGCTCCTGTTGGCTTTTAAGCATATCCCTCAACTCAGCCATCTCCGAACTCCCCGGTGAACTACGGATGCCAACAAAAGGATTCCCTTGCACCCCATATTGGATCCCATGAGCAGAGGGAACAGAGTGACTTCGGGCCCTTGTGCTTCCTGGCATACCCTCCCTCTCCCATCTAAGGGCTTCGCTACGAATCTCCAACAGAGTTAACGCAGGTTGCTGACGAATCAACTGTTTTAATTCGCGACGGAGGGCGCTATCAAAAACATGTTCGACAAATTGGTCTCGCAGTAAAACATGCGAATTTGGCATACCGTGAGGAGACTGTTGCTTCACTTGCTCAAGGAGACCCATCAGGACAAGGGAGAACTCCAACAAGCTCTCCCCTTCCTGTTGCTTTCTCGAAAAGAAAGCCTCCTGCAATGAAACATATGACTGTGAGCAACCATACAATTCTCGCAAAGCTGAAATAATCCTCCCTGGGTCCTTACGCTCCACTTCTGGGTGGTACTTAATCTCTTCCCTTGCCTCCCCTTCTAAGTGGTCAAACAAATAAAACGCCTTATCGGTTTCAGAAAGGTGACGAACGCGCATACAAGCCTGGGCCTCCTCAACCCACTCTTCAATGCCAATGCCCACCCTGCCATTAAATTTTGGACACTTTCTGTCTCGTGGTACAAAAACAAATCGGTCCGGTCGGGTGGCATCAACATTACTGTGTTGCAAAGGAACAGAAGGCCCAGGTAAAAGCGGTGCATCAACAGGACCTGGAGGCACAGGAACACGCTCCTGACGCAACCTCTCGTTGTCTGCTTTAAGCTGATTAATCATTTCCCTCAATTGTTGTAACTCCTCTTCCATATTTTAACTACAAAATCACTTACCAATGAAAGAAGAATAAGCCCACAATAAGGGCTAGAATTTATACACAAGACGTGCACTGTTGCTCTGCTGCCACTCCAAGGAAATGTCAATCCTAAAATACAAAAAGAAAAAAAGAAAAGACAAACAAAAACAACAACAAACAATTGTACAATTAACCCACGTCTCTGTCTCAAAGTGGAAACCCTGCCGACTACGCCAAAATGTGGCGAGGTGATGGACCGGGTAAATTACAGTTACACTTATGAGGAAAAGTATAACTAATTGAAAAGCAGACTACGCCACCCCGTTTCACTGAACGGAGAAATTTATACAAGACACGCTGGTTCGTGACCACAGAGGACAAGAGACGTGGATCAAAATACAAAAATACTCTTTTATTTTCTCAACAATAATTTAATATATAAAAACTTTGAGGTAGACAAGTTTTGCACTGTTAAGTGTGCACCAGGCCAAAAACAAAGAAAAACAAAAATAACAAAACAAAAACACTTTTGGGCTGAGGCTTGCCAGCAGGGAGCTAGCTGGGCAGTGAGTGTCCTAAGGTCACCCCACTCATTAAATTCCACTCCACACAACACTCACACTCACTAGGTGAAAGACACACAGGCGCCCACGGCAAAACACTCTGTGAAGGAACCACCACCAAAAGAGGACAGACAGCTAGCTCCTCTGCAAAGGGCGGGCCTTCAGCTCCTGAAAGAAACAAAAACACAATATAATACACCTTCACAGTTGGCTGCGAGCTTATGAAGTTATAATAAAACAAATTCAACAAAGAAATCAACAGTCTGCAAATTACTGAGCACCGTAGTTAGCCTGGCTGGTAGTGACCTAGAAAGTTCACAATGTGGCCATGTTACAACAGCCAAAGGCTATGAACCAAATGAAATGAACCACACAAAACACAATTAGACATTAAATCACAGAAATAAAAAACCAGGCTTACAAGACAAAGAAATGTTGCTCACTTCACAATCTTCGAGGAACACACAGAGCAAAGGGCTCAAGGATAACCCAAAGGCTGGTGGTTATATATTAAGTGAGGCTAAATTATACCATCACATGCAGCTACGTCATGCATGGACGGACGGCTCGGAAGCTAGCCAGTAGCCACACACTAGTACAACCAGCTTTTATAACCATATGCAGATGCAATGTGAGCTAACGAAAACAAATAATGAATCACGATGATCACAGTGATATTAAATGGCAGCAGAAAACAACAGTGCCGTCTTAGCGACGTTATCAATGGAGCATTTTTGCCTCCAGTCCACAATGATGAACCGCTCACAAGTGGTTTACTGCACTAAAAAGAGAGAACGATTAATGAATGAATTTAAGAAAAACACCCACCTCAGGTAATTCAAGTGGTTAGATTTACCCACCCCGTAGTAGATCGCTAGACCCACAGAGGATTAAGTTACTCACACGCAGTCTCGTTCACAACAGGCAACCCGCCAACGTACAGAGATGTTACATCCGTTCAAGCACATTAGCCGCACTCGGATAGGGACAGCCTGCACCCACAAGCAACGTCGCATTAATTCGGACAGTAACCTGGCTCCCACGGAACCGCACGCGCACAACAACAAAGTCTGTGACGATGACGTATAACCGGGTAACCTGAACTCCGCCTTAAATAAGCCAGGGGTGGCTGCCGATAGGCTGTCAGCCCCGTCACTCAACACAAATCACAGGGCGGAATGTAACCCGCCTTGCCACACACACATATATGTACATATATGCACACATATATTTACACATATATGTACATGGCATGGCATTTTCTTCCACACTGATCTGGCGTTTTGGAAGAGTGAAACCGATGTTTTGAAACCGGGTCCCAGAGTGGATATATTTGAAAACGCCGCCTTTGCGTTTCGTCTGGACGGCGAATCCGTACATTTTCTGAAAATATGACATCATCAGCCCACGTCTCGCCCCTAGTCAAACACCACTACATCACATAACAGCAACAAAAACATGAACAAACACTGAACGATTGTATTTTTTTAACTAACATTAACACGGATTAATAAATGTATTGTTCCATGTACGTTTGTGTACCACGCGCAAGGTTTATCAGCAAATCCATGTCTTCTTCTCCGTTTTAAGTGTATCTCTGTGGCAGAATTACAGCGCCACATGCTGGTCTGGCATGTATACTACATCGGTTTCGTGTGGACGTGGATATTTCTTGAGACGAGGGAAAAAAAGATCGTGGGTCCATCTCCGTGTGGACGGGGCCAAAGAAGTAACGAGTAATTACGGTTATGGATAGAAATGTAGCGGAGTAAAGAGTTACTGTCCGGCTCTGTATATCATGTTAATATATTGCCATAGTTAAATTCCATAACATGCCAATTACATGTAATACCAATTTCCCATGTTCTCACATATTTTTTTTTGTTAATTCTTAGTTTTTGCTTTGATAATAGAAAATATGAGCTAGGCATCATGTATGACAGTCAAAAATGAGATATGAGCTACAAAATTACCAGATCCTGCCGTTAGCTATATAGAAGACATATCTTCTATATATCTTATATGTGGATATGAAGAAGCAATACAGGAGACCTATATTTCCTGTATATGCACATATATGCACCTCAATTTTGTCTATATGTGGCATATATACGCATTTATGCCGCATATATGCAGTATATATATGCATATATGCAGCATATATATTATCATATATGTGCATACACGCAGCATATATGTGCATACACTGCATATAGGTTTCATATATGCGCATATATCCACATATAGGTTCTTTCCATGTGGGTATAGATCTCTTATGATAAATAAACCACTGCCTGAATTAGATAAATCTAAAGTGAGATGGGAACAAGACTTGGACACTAGCATTGAAGGAGAAACATGGGGTGAACGGTGTCAAAATGGTGTAACATCATACTTGAACTCTAGATATAGAATGATTCAGTTTAACTTCCTTCATCAGATGTATATCACACCATCTAAGCTTAAGTTTAACAAAAAAATGTCACCTCTTTGCTTTCGATGTGGTGTGGAGGAAGGAACTTTTTTGCATTCCACATAGACTTGCCCTCTCATTCATGGATTTTGGCAAAAAGTATGTCATTTTATTTCTGATATCCATGGAGTAAGTTTTCCACCAGACCCAGAAGTATGTTTATTGGGTAATTACACCAATTCCAATATTACACAAGATTATGCCATAAGACTCACAGAAATTCTGCTAATAATTGCTAAGAAGTGCATTGCAATTAAGTGAAAATCTGATACTGTTATTCCTATAAATGTATGGTTATCTGAGGTTAATAACTGTGTACCACTGGAAAAAATAACATACTGGTTAAGAAAAAAAAAAGTAAAATATTTAATAAAATTTGGCAACCCTTCCGCTATGTGGAAGAAACTTCAATAGACCGGTTGCATTCTCTTCTCGAGTGAGGCTTTATACCGTATATTTACGATATCCTGTATCATCCCATTGTATTGTATAGTTTGTATTTTTATTTTATTTAATTATTTTTGACATTTGGTTGTTTTGTTTGGACTAATCTCGGTCTTATTTTGTGCAATAAGCTGTGTGAGTTTTTGTCTGTTTTCTTCTGTTTATGTAACAGTTCAAAAGCTAAAATAAAATATTCCAAAAAAAAAAAAATCATTGTTTGACATAACCAAAAAATAAAATGAATAAAATTATTCATGTTGACAGATTATGAGCATGAAACAACGGATTGTGCATTTATAAATTATTCATATAAATACAAATACATAAATAGTTTGAGCTTGAACTCGACGCCTAGATAATCTAAATCAGTCGATTTTGGCTGTGATCAAAACAATGGTGCAAAACAGATTTGAGGAATGCAACAAAGATTCAATTGTATTAAATTGTAATAAAAAAGAGTGTAAACCAGGACATTAAAAAATGCATTCACTCTTAGTAAAGCATGGTAAATTGTACCGATGTTCATCATTATAGTAACAAACACTTGAGAGTTCACCTACAGCAGGTTAATGTTCTCCATCAAAGATACTGAACTGATATCAGATATCACAGCACTATCAGATCAGTGACATCTATACACAATAAATCTGAGCGAGCAAGGAAGTTACAGCATGTTAGAGCGGCCATCTCGCATTACAAACCACATTAGAGACACCAGTTACACTGATCTAACCAAACACAATCAGCACATCTGAACAGACGAAACATGAAACAAGAGACAGAGAGAGATTTTCCTATACCTTTTATTTGCTATAAAGACCAAAATAGGTACATTTCATTATAAAATGCTTCAAATGGGGTAAAAACCTAGTAATTAAAACATTGACAAATACTACACAAGATTAAAAGACACAGCTTTAGCCAATTAAATTTTCTTTTGCTGAACACAGAGATTTATTTGCACAATAAAAGGAGCTAATTTAAGTTAGCCCTTAAGCCCTGGAGGTCTTTGAGAAGAAAAAAAGAGAGAGAGAGATATAAAATTATAATAAAAGAATATATATTTGTATATATATATATAATTATTTATATATATTGAGAAAGTGAACTTTGGTAGAAGAAAAGTCTAGAGGACACCTGAGGTAGAAAAGACTGGAATAAAACAGCAATAGACAATCTTCACATAAAAAGTACCACCAAGTGACAAGAAACCGCATCATTTCATACAGGTCAAAACAGCCCATGAAATAACAGAACAACAATATACAGCGAGCAACAAGCTGGCTGAGATGATGAGAAGTGAAAAGAAATGGCAGAAAATGTGAAAAACTCAAGTAATACTGATTAGATTTTATGAAGCTGACTGAAACAGACACCTTTCCAGTGTATAAAAAAACAAGAGTGCATAACTTTAAAGCTTTTATAAAGGCACAGAAAAAGAAAAAAAAAGAAAATACACCCAGATGCAGGAACAAAATACATATTTATAATGAGAAATGTGGTTTAAAAAAAACAAAAAGTCAAGTAAAATACACTTAGCTACCAAAATTCGTCTTTACATCTGAACTCAATTTCACAAAGTAGAAGAATCAGGAGTCAAATCACAACATAAAAACTGAAATGGAGTTGGAGATCAGAAATGATGTTCCAGTGACACTTTCCACACACACACACACACACACACACACACACCTCACAGTCTAAAACTGGGTCATGGCTTTCCCAATTACACCCATTAAGCTAAAACAAGTAAAACCAGATATTTATACACATGATCTCCATTCAGAACTGAAAAGCGAACCATACGGGCATCATAGGCATTCACATTCAGCGGTGTGCTAGTTCAACTAGCAGAGATTTGTCTTTCACCAAACCACATTCATGGTGTAAAACAAAGCGTGAGTTCATGCGTTCACATCTCTGCCTCTCTGTTACTAAAGACCACCTGATTTCAGAGAGTAAACAGAGCAGAGATCTCAACATAAAAACAGAAATGGCCCTTTTATCCAGACACACGTGTGCTAGTGTGTTTGTGCATCAGGTGTCGAGGCTACAGCGTTCAGGGCTCTGTTCAGTGATTGTGTTTTGATTGTTCAGGCGAGAGAGAGACAGAAGAACTGGCACTAGGAGCCCAGGCCCGAGCGGCCTTCAGTCGTCTCTACCAGCTGTGCCGGAAGATGGGGTGCTTCAGCAGCTCTCTGGAGGGCGGCCGGTCCGAGGGCTGCAGCTCCAGGCAGCGCAGGGTGACGTCCCGCAGGCCTGGGGACAGATGGGGAGGGATGCTGGGCGCTGTGGTAGTGCTGGCGATCTGGGAGAGGAGACGCTGGGTTAGTCACTGCTCACGTCTAAAGACAGGCAGGAGTTCAAATATACACACGGTAGGGCTGGGGAAATGCCTCATCTGCTGTTTTTAATTAGAGGTTGATAGTGGATTTTGCTGATAAGATAATAATGTGTTTAAATAAATGCAGTAAACTAACTTTTGTGACGACATTAGTAAAATCTACATACTGACGGGCGACACACCTAGAGTTCACGCTGAATTAAATTCCAGATGAACACAAATAATAACTAGAATTTTTTTTTATGCATAATCCAGAAGTTTTACTTAGAACTAAACTCAAAATACACTGGGACTCTTATTTTGAAATTCCATACTGAGAGAGACACTTCAAAAGTTCACGCTGAATTCAATTCCTTTTAAATTAATTTCTCAAACCAACCTAACAAGAACTGTTTTTTTATGCATAATCCAGAAGTTTTACAAAATACACCAGGACTCTTATTTTGAAATGAATATGCTTTAGATTAGATTAGATTCAACTTTATTGTCATTGCACATGTAAGGTACAAGGCAACGAAATGCAGTTAGCATCTAACCAGAAGTGCAATAAGTAGTAAGTACAGATAATACAAGGTCTACAATATGTACAATAAATATACAGATAAGACAGTATTATGGACATAATTTACAGATTTTAAATATTATCAGCATGATATATATAGGTGTACTATGAACATACTATACAGATGGATTATGTAAAAGTGTATGTACATGCATTTTTACATAATCCATCTATATAGTATGTTTACTACTTCATTTGAAAAGATGAGGGAGATAACATCTGTAATATATTGCAATATTAAACCATGAAGTAAAGACTGATAACTGATCAGCACTAGCACGTGAACAGGCATGTGGTATAAATGTGTGGGATTCATTGATTGTGAACCGCTCTGAAGTCACAAACCCACAGCGTCTCGACTTTAAACACACAGCGCTCACAGTTAATCAGCTGGATCATGTTATTATAATAATTACATGAGGCAGTATGATGATTCCTGCTTTTCAATTGCTAAATTTAAGAGTTCTTAAACATATCAAGACTTTATAGTATTTAAAACGTTTTATGGCCTTAGAGTAGAGCTGAGCAATACTGAAGAAAAATGTGATAGCATGCTAAATAATGCGAATAAATAAACATATGTTGGTTATTTTATTTTATTATAATTTTATTTCAAATAGTTTTTCGATAACTGTTGTTAAGTTTTGTTTTGTTTCGTTTTAGTTTTTCATTTATTTAGAATTTTTTTATTCCAGTTTACAAAAACAAGGTTTTTGTATTAGTTTTAGCTTACGAAACAAACCTTGATCACAAACCATTGCAATATGCATATCGTGACGTGCACATTCACAATATTTTGATCATTTCAGTATATTGTGCAGCCTTATCTTAGAGTTCACCCAAAACATTAACACTTGCTGTTAACTTTCATCAGCCTCAGACCAGCCGAGAACAGTACTGAAGATTATCATCAGAAACACTGGTCCTGAGTAACTTGTAGATCGATGTTTCCCATGCTTCAGTCTGATTAGATGAAGCTTCATCTAGCTCAGCAAAAAGAATCAGTTCAAAAGAAAGATTCGTTTGTGAACTGGACATCACTCCGGACCGGTAACCTGAGGCTTTGGATTAGAGGTAATAATGTTCAGTTTCTTGCACAGACTGATCATTTTGCTTCGTAATAATTGATAGATAATACATAGTTTTGATTTTGTGTTCCTTGAGATGCTTTTTTCAACTCTCAAAGTGACAACTGATGGATTTTATGAATCACCAAGAACCACGGTTTCAGCTAAAAATCTTCTTCACTGTTCTGCTGAAGAAAAAAAAATCTAGTTTTTGGGTGAACTGTCCCTTTAAATTTGGTCATCCTGAATTTAAGACTTAAGAAACTGCAGAGACCCGGATTCTATTAGCTGAATTCAATAGTTTTTTTACCTTAACACATGCGCATACACAGTTGAATCCTAACCTTGAAAATGAGTGCCAGATGGTTGGAGTGTTTCTCTGCGTTCCAGGGCGGCTTGGCACAGGACATCTCTATAATAGCACAGCCCACACTCCAGACGTCACAGCTGCGCCCGTACTGCTGTCCTCTCAGCACCTGCACACACACACACATCACACCGCTCAACATCACACATCTGTAGAGACACACAGAGCATGGGATATAGCTGCAAGATAAACAAATAAGAACATTAAATACAATCTAACGCAACTGCCAATAACTGACATGAAGCAGCAGGTGCATGCTGGGATCCCTGGGTGTGCACTGCCCCGATCGGCCCTCTTCACAGATCCTCGAGAAGCGAAGGAGATTTTGTCATCTCTCAACTATAAGTGACTTATTTACTCCATGAATGCACAGTCACCCTCAGACAGGAGATGATCCTGCCGTTCTGAAATACTGTACAGTACTGATACACAACTTGAAAAGCACCAAGAGGGCATCTTCTGCACTGTCCATTTGAATGATATTGCATACCGTATTTTCCGGACTATAAGTCGCACTTTTTTCCTTGGTTTGGCTGGTCCTGCGACTTATAGTCAGGTGCGACTTATCAAAATTAATTTGCCATGAACCGAGAGAAATGAACCAAGAGAAAACATCACCGTCTCCAGCCGCGAGAGCGCCCTCTCGCAGCTGTAGACGGTAATATTTTGTCTTGGTTCTTGGTTCTAAATAAATGCGACTTATAGTCCAGTGCGACTTATATATGTTTTTTTCCTCATCATGACTTAAGTTTGGGACTGGTGCGACTTATACTCAGGTGCGACTTATAGTCCGAAAAATATGGTAAATAAAAAGTTCACATATTTATTTAAAAAAAAACACCTTGGTGGATTTTTATAAGAATGAGTATTTAGTAGAAGTGTAATGGTTCAAATTACTCATGGTTGGGTCTGTAAGGCGGTTTAAGAGTCACGGATTCGGTATGTGCTATTTTAGGGAAAAAAGGACTATAAAGAAAAGCACCTGTCACTTTAAGACAATACTGATACTGTATTCTCTGCTGGGATACACACCAAGATGGGCATGTTGACACTTTTGGTGTGAATTTGTCCATTCAAGCACAAGTCTTGAAAGAGCACTCAATGTGTGACCTGAATGCTAGTTTGCGTTTGACGGATGATCTTCTCACTGCGCACGAGTTCTCATTCGCATCTTCTGGATCTTGAATGTTTAAACTGGCAAGGCTTGAATGAGTTTGGTTTAAACACCGATAGCAGCGTGTGCTGTTCAGGTCTCACCTATGCACACGCTGATGACGGCATAAATGACCAGTCATAAAACAGCATACTGGCTTTGGCCAGTTTACAAAGAGTGACTGAAGCCAGAATGCATATCCATCGACAGAAACAAACATTAGCCGAACTCTGTCAGTTCAAGTGTTGTTATTTTTAACAAACCATATTAGAGATGGGTGAACTGTGCAAGTGCATGCCGAACTGATAATTGCTCCTGTTGCTTTAACCCTTGTGCATCAATTAAAAAAAATTACACATAGGTCTGTAGTGGGCAGAAATGTCCATGTTAAAAAAACTGCATAAAGATGTGAATCTTGGGAGCACAGAGTAAACTTTGGTCTCAGAAGACCCATTGCAAAATATTGCTGAAGTAAAAAGAAAAAAAAAAACTTTAAGTGAAACCAAAAAAAAGTTTGATTAAAAAATTATTTATGAACAACAATCGGTAACACTTTAGAAAAAGGTTCCATCAGTTAATGTTAGTTAATGTATTAACATGAACAAACAATGCTGTATTTATTCATCTTTGTTAAAGAAAATGCAGTTATTCATTGTTAGTTTATGCTAATTAAGAGTGCATTAAAGTGCATACCAAAAAATACCAATACCAAAAAATACCAAAGCCATACATCTAAACAAGTTGGTATTCCAGATTTGAGGTTGATATCTCAAAAAATTCATTTTCAGTAAGATTTTGTTTGGGTGCAGTAGCAAATTTTCTCCATTAGATGCCAGCAACTCTGCTGGTGCATACAGTGGATGGATTTGTGATTTCCAGTAGAGTTTTTCTCTCGCAAATTTTACAAAAACAAATGCCCAAAAGGTCACACAAGGGTTAACTGGCACTAGTGTTTTGTGAGTTAACCAGATAAAGAAATAACTTACTGACAGTACAATTAAATTAAAAGACCCAAACTAGAGATCGACCGATATGGGTTTTTCTATAGCCGATGCCGATGCCGATGTTTAGAGGTCAGGGTCGGCAGATGGCCGATATGTGCTGCCGATTTTTAGGGCCGATATCTTGAAGTTTTCCCCTTCATTTGCATGCTAAAATGACACACTAATAATAAGTGGATGCACAACATTTCTAAACTTATCATCATTTATTGAGCACTGACTTGAACCATCTCTCGCATCTTAATTTTGTGCACAGCACGGTATTAAAATAAAAAATGTATCCAAAGTTAACCAAACAAAATCAATAAACTGACCAAGTATTAAATATATAAAACAGGTAATATATATATAAGTCAATCATTTACATAAAAATTTTAGAGCATTTATCAAGTAGAATTTTTTAAGTTTGTTGTAAACTCAAATATACATTTAAATAAATAAAATTTTAGAAATAAAAATCAATCAAACTGAAAAAAATAAAAAAATAAATAACAGTAGTGCTGCAAACACACTAGCAACCAGCAACATTTGTGTTTGGTATAAATGACACAGAGCATCTAAAGTGCATTCTAATTACAAACTTACATCGCAGTCTGTTCATTATTAAAATAAAGTACAGTCAACCAAACATTTAAAAGGTTACACTGGTCAGTTTAAATAGACCGTAGTATACCGGTCCACTCTGCTGTTATGCCAAGGACGTTTTTGCTCATGTGTAGAGGATGATCATGTGTAGAGGAAGACAAATAAACATACGTTTTGTCTTTTTATTAACATTAAATTATTACATTAAAATATATGAAATCAACAAAGTGCACATGGCATAATAACTTATTTTTAACATAATAGCCCGACTTCTCATCTCAGTCTGCTGTGATGGTGAGCAGTTATCGTCACAGAGCTCTCCGTCCCCCTGGACGTCCACCCGTCTGTCGTGAGCGCAACAGAGGATGCTCGGGATAGTTACATTTACATTTAATCATTTAGCAGACGCTTTTATCCAAAGCGACTTACAAATGAGAACAATAGAACAACCACAGTATACAAGTGCCATGACAAGTCTCAGTTAGCCAGTTTTTTTTTTTTTAATAAATGGAAAGACAAGAAAAGGAAAAGTGCTAGTATTAGTTGGTTAAGTGCTGTCGAAAAAGATGAGTCTTTAGATGTTTCTTGAAAATGAGTAAAGATTCAGCTGTACGAATTGAGATTGGGAGGTCATTCCACCCGTTGGGCACAGTCCAGGAAAAGGTCCGTGAGAGTGATTTTGAACTTCTTTGGGATGGCACCACAAGGCGTCGTTCACTTGCAGAGCGCAAACTTCTGGAGGGCACATAAGATTTAACCAGTGAGTTTAGGTATGTTGGTGCCGTGCCAGTGGTCGTCTTGTAGGCTAGCATCAGTACCTTGAATTTGATGCGAGCGGCTACTGGTAGCCAGTGTAACCTGATGAGCAGAGGAGTAACATGAGCTTTTTTTGGCTCACTGAAGACAACCCTTGCTGCTGCATTCTGGATCAATTGTAGAGGCTTGACAGTACATGCAGGAAGGCCCGCCAGGAGAGCATTACAATAGTCCAGTCTGGAGAGAACAAGAGCTTGGACAAGAAGTTGGGTGGCTTGCTCTGACAGGAAGGGTCTAATCTTCCTAATGTTGTATAAGGCAAACCTGCAGGACCGGGTCGTTGTAGCAATGTGGTCTGTGAAGCTTAACTGATAATCCATCACAACTCCTATGTTTCTAGCTGTCCTCGAAGGAGTAATGGTTGATGAGCCCAGCTGTATAGAGAAGTTGTGATGAAGCAATGGGTTAGCTGGAATCACCAGGAGTTCTGTCTTCGTAGGGTTAAGTTGAAGGTGATGGTCATTCATCCAGCTAGAGATGTCACTCAGACAGGCTGAAATGCGAGCAGCTACCGTCGGGTCATCTGGCGTTTAATCTACAACTAGTTCATCCACAACTTTTTTTTTCTTCTCCTGTTCATAAAGATCTGGCACAATATTTTCACTCTAACCTCTTTTCTTCATCATTATATCTGACAGGGTAGCCAAAATGCGCGGGGCGTTCAAGCTCCTCCGTTTCTCCGCTTGCCATGACCACTGAGTGTGGACTAAACATGCGCAACTTTTTTTTTTTTCATAAATCTATCCGGGGTCACGTGTGTGCCGAACCGAAGATATTGATCCGAACGGATCACGGATCAATGATGATCCGTTGCACCACTACTATAGTGTCATTTAAAAACATTGCAGTTGCGTTTTAAAAAACAACAACGAGCACCATCATTTTATCAAATGATCATAATCACATCTATTCATTTTACAGTCCTGCTAGTAGCATTTTATTCAGACTAAAACCCCTTTAATTCGGGTAAGAAAGCTTTTTTTCCAAGTGGCTTTTGCACATAATATTTATATGCATTTTGCAGCATTAAGGTTATTAATTAATATTAATTAATATATCGGCCGATATATCGGCCTACCTCTAACCCAAACAAAACAAATAACAGAAGACGTCAGCCAGAAATTCAAATGATGAACTGAGTCAATTCAAATGTTTTATTACTCCACACCAGTTATTGAGAAGTCAACTCTCTCTATGCTCTGGAAATTTAAATGTCAATGTCCTTCTACAAAACCGTGGTCAAGTCTGGTGTTACGTGGCCAATCGGGAACACAGGACAAAGTGGACTTAGATCTCTGAGTAACATGAAATGAAAGTAAAAGCCAGTCTTTTAAGGCAGCCACAATTAGCCGACCCCTTAATTCCTTGTTGTTATTGTGTGCCCAAACTCTGTTTAATTAGGAAGCGGTTCAGCTGGCCCTGCCTCCTCCAGCAACATTCATTACTGAACCTCTTCAAAATGAACAAGCTTTCTTTTGTCTGGGAAGGTCTCTCTTTCTCTCAGTCTCTCGTTTTCCAACCAAGCCACCAAAGCTTTGAGCAAAGTCTGAGCAGGCTGACTTCTTTTAAGTAGTTTAAATAAATTCAAGCAAAGTGACTATTGTTCACCTGAGATGGATATGGTTGTTTAAGCTGCATTTTGACAGAAACTTTGCCAAAGCAACATACTGTCCCCATTTGAATGCAAGTTGTGAAACGCAGCTTTAATATTATGTGTGTGACTTGCTGTAACACTAAACCACACAAAACACATTCTTCACTGTAGTGAAGAGGCTCAAATGTTTACCTCAGGAGCCATGAAGGCAATGGTTCCCAGGAGCTGACCCTGAAACTCTCCCGCACCGGTGCCTTTCGAAGCCAGCCGTGCTGCTGCCCCAAAATCAGCTATCCGCAGCCTCTGGCCTGTGCTGTCAATTAGTAGATTGGCACCTGCATAGGTTAAAAGATGACTGTGAATATGGGAACATGCACAAGTTCTGCTCTTAAACCTAGTGACATACTGCCTATGTAGAGACTGCCAGTGTTTCCCGTAGGCCTGCTCCAGAAGCTTACCTTTGATGTCCCGGTGGATGATCTGGTTCTCATGGAGGTAGGAGAGACCTCGCAGAAGCTGCTCGGTGTAGTTGATGATCACACCCTCCTTAAAGGCACCATACTTATTTAAGAGATGAGACACAGAGCCACCTAAAAAGACGGAAGTCCAAGTATGACTTTTATTGACCAGGACAAAATCGGGCAAAACAGTGACTGAAAAATGTTGCTTGTAAAGAAGAAGAAATCAGCCAAAAAGAGCTATTGGTAATTTATTAATATGCTGTGAGAGCCCAACATAACTTCTGCCTTTAAGGTGCGATCACATTTGCCATTGTTCTGTCATTTTCACAGGCCAAATCCAGCCAATTGGGAATTTATGTAAGGACAGATTTAGCAAAAGTTAGTCATGCAAATGCACCACCATGATCAAAAGAAAGCTGCTTGGTTTAAAAGTGGCATGTTTTGCTCACAAAAGTTTGCTTATGTGACCGCAACTTTACTGTCTGCATGTTTGCGGACAACCAACCTGCCATCCACTCCACAAACAGGTTGTAATTGTTCTTCTCACAGGTTGCCCCAAGCATTCGGATGATGTTGGGGTGGTTGAGGAGACCCATCATGCGGATCTCCTCTCGTAGTGCCTCCACCACCTCTTCCTGCTCCGAGGAGGTGTTCCTCACATACGTCACCTGAAGAATAAAGCAAATCAAAATCAAGCATTATTTCTGCATATAGTATGTTCATTAATTACGTGAAAAAACAAAACTCTTTCAGCCCCCTTTGTGCCTATATTTAGTGCCTTTGCATATACCTTGTGTCACTGTTGTTATAAGGGACCGGACAGTATCATCTTAAAGCAGTTTTGGATAATTTTTTGTATTTGCATTTACAACTAGCACACAAAGATCCTCCTTAAACCGGTTAGGAAAGCTCAAAAGCTAGTTTGAGAAAATGCAGGACATTGAAATCTGTTAAGGTAGGATTGATCAGTAATCAGCGGTGAGGATGACATAAATACATGGTGAAAACCTCATATGAAGTGTTGGGTGGTGTGTGACAGATATCCTCACCTGTTTGACTGCCATCAGAGTGCCAGTGCCCACATCCTGAGCCTGGTAACATGACGAGAAGGCACCCAGGCCAATCTGCTGACCTTTGAGCCATTCCTTGCCCTCCCGGTATGGCTGCTTTGCTTTGGTATGACCAGGCAGAGTCCCTGGGGTCTGACCATTAAAAGCAAAATGATCTTAAAATGATACACGGGCAGTGCTTGCATAAGACTTCATAACTTGCATTAAAACTGAATGATTTGTGCAAGGTTTAAAACCTAAATACAGTGGTGTCAAATCTCTACCTTTAAGTGCTACAACAGCTTGTTACCCTGAAAGGGACATGTTTGTACCTTATTTACCAGTAGAGGGTTCATAGGTATACATTACTACTTTTAACGGTAGATAAGATACAATGTTGTCCTTCTCTAAACTCAGGGCTGCAGAGAGAAAATGGCAAAAACCAAGCAACTCTACCGACCTCAGTGTGTATCAGTCTCTCCTTCTCTGCAAATGTCTTTACTGCTAAAACATCATACTATCACAACAAAATGTACAAAAACAAAAACTGTTCTGACTCTCGCACATCTTTCAAAACTTTCTCTTCTCTTCTTAGTCCGCCTCCACCTCCTCCTCCATCGACTTTTCTTCACAAATAAGACAAGAACCATCAGTGACCAATTCTCCACACCGCAGACTTAGGATAACTTCATAACGGCTAATACACACTCTCTCTCCTTCTCCTCTCCACTCTCAGAGACAGATGTTTACAAACTTATCCTGTCATCCAATCATCCTACTACTTGGGATTCAAGCGATTTCTTCTTCAGTCATACCTTCACTTACTCACATTATCTGTTCACTTTGGTACATTTCCTTCAGCATTTAAGCAGGCTCGGGTAAGCCACTGCTTCAGAAACCATCTCTAAATTCAGCACTTCTAGAAAACTCCCTTCTTCCATTCATTGCAAAGACACTTGAGCGAGTTGTGTTCAACCAACTCTCTATGTTTCTTGTACAGAACAACCTCCTGGACAGCAACCTATCTGGCTTCAAAAGCAGCCACTCAACTGAGACTGGCAAGAGCAGCTTCCAGATCCTCAGTACTCAACTTGCTGGACCTGTCTGCTGCTTTTGTCACAGTTAACCACCAGATTCTCCTGTCCACCCTCAGAAAGATGGGCATCTCTGGAACCACACTCCTGTGGTTTAAGTCATACCTCTCAGATAGATCCTTCAGTGTGTCTTGGAGGGGTGATGTTTCTAAGTCACAACACCTTGCTACTGGGGTTCCTCAAGGCTAAGTACTTGGACAGATCTCTTCTCCATCTATATGACGTCATTAGGATCTGTCATTCAGAAGCATGGCTTTTCCTATTACTGCTACGCTGATGACACTCAACTCTATTTCTCATTATAACCAGATGATCCGACGGTATGACCATCACCTTCAGCTCAACTTTACTAAGACAGAACTGCTGGTGATTCCAGTTAACCCATTGCTTCATCACAACTTCTCTATACAGCTGGGTTCATTAACCATAACTCCTTCCAGGACAGCCAGAAACCTAGGAGTTGTGATGGATCATCAGTTAAGCTTCACAGACCACATTGCTACAATGACCCGGTCCTGAAGATTTGCCTTATACAACATTACAAAGATAAGACCCTTCCTGTCAGAGCAAGCCACCCAACTTCTTGTCCAAGCTCTTGTTCTCTCCAGACTGGACTACTGTAATGCTCTCCTGGCGGGCCTTCCTGCATGTACTGTAAAGCCTCTGCAATTGATCCAGAATGGCAAGGGTTGTCTTCAATGAGCCAAAAAAAAAGCTCACGTTACTCCTCTCATCAGGTTACACTGGCTACAAGATGATCACTGGCACGGCACCAATATACCTAAACTCACTAGTTCAAACTTATGCAGAAGCTTGCATTCTGCAAGTAAACGACGCCTTGTGGTGCCATCCCAAAGAGGTTCAAAATCACTCTCACGGACCTTTTTCTTTATTGTGCCCAGCTGGTGGAATGACCTCCCAAACTCAATTCGAGTCTTTACGCATTTTCAAAAAGCATCTAAAGACTCATCTTTTCACCAGCACTTGACCAAATTATACTAGCACTAGGGTTGGGTATCGTTTAAATTTGAACGATTCCGAGTCCGATTCCGATTCCTTGTTTCGATTCCGGTTCCCAACGATTCTCGATTCCGATTCTTTTAAGAGGCAGGGTCAAAAAAAGCTTAAGATATTTTAAATGAGCTTAGCTAACCAACTGTCTTTCTGAAGAAAATAGTCTAAACCTTCTCCATCAATTTGAATTCTATGAGCTTTTTACTTTTTATTAACTTTACTATGAATTTCTCACATGGCTGTTTTCAACTACAATATAAATATCAAATCTATGAACTTGAATATTATATAAATATTATTAATTATGAATATATTTTCACAGGGGTAAACTTTCCTCAAGAGAGCTTTATTTTTGAAAACCTCACAAACATTTACACATGACAGTGTATGATACTGCAGGTACTTAAACATTACCTTGCTCCCACTGATGGGCTAACCTGGTGCAGAATATGCAGGCTGGGGGTCGGAGCCAGAGGAAGAGGAAGCGGAGGACGGTCGGCGCAGCGCGTCAAATACAGGGCACACATTTACTTGCACTCCATGACATCGGAGGTGCTTTATCATGTTTGACGTGCACCCTCCTATGCACGAAACAATCTTGCTGCAAATGTTGCATTTTGCCGAGATTTCGAAAAGTGAAGCCACACTTTGGACCGCCGACGCACGCTGTCCATGTTTGATCGCTCGTTATACCAAAACTTCTTTGTTGGTGTTCAGCGGTTTCTTCTTCCGGTCGGCGCCGGGCGGACTGTGAATCGAAACTTTTTTTTCTCTTTCTTTTAAGCTTTAGGAATCGAAACTAGGAAACGAAATTAAAACTTTTGAACGATACCGGGAAAATCGCAAAGCTAGTCCCGGTTCCACTCGATACTCGATTCTCGATACCCAACCCTAACTTGCACTTACCTTTACTTGTCTATCCTACTCTTGAGAAGAAAAAAAACTTGACTATGGGTTCTTTGCTAGACTGAGAATTGTCATGGCACTTGTATACTGTAGTTGTTCTCTTGTTGACCTGACTGCTTCTATTGTTCTCATTTGTAAGTCACTTTGGATAAAAGCGTTTGCTAAATGAATAAATGTAAATGTTTTGAGGGTATTGACTCAGTGAAAAGTTGTTGTAACCTTAAAGGTTGAGTTTTTGCACCTTTTTTTTCCAACAGCGTCCAAATGATTCAGCCTCATTTTTGGGCTGAGTGTACTATATTAGTCATGCACTTACATCCACCTGTATAATGATCACGTCCTCTTCTTTCTCCACCTGTAACTGTGGGATGACAGGCAGGGCATCTTGTGACTCAGACATGGCCATGACCACAGACAGTGCCTCCTCTTCCTCAGCTTCCATCTTCTCCTTGCACTTCTGGTTCTGGGTCACATCCTCGCTGTATGTGTCGTCGTTTGTGTGCGCCTGCTCTGGTGACAGCACCGCCACTTCGGACTGGAAGGTGACAGTGCTGTCTGCCGCAGGGATGGAGGTTTCCAGCAGGTCCTCCAAGCTGGAGCTGAGATCGGCCGAGGTTTCTAGACCGGGGTACTTCTCCTCCACTGGGGTGAAGACAGAGTCCTCGCTGGGGATGAGAGTGGATCCGCCACTGCAGACCGTGTCATCTCTGGACCTAACCTCCTGAAGGTCCAGTCTCATGTTGCTCTTCGTCCCTGGGCTTAAAGCTTTAGCTCCGTCAGCGGGACAGGGGCGAGTGGGTCTGGGCCGGTGGATCTGACTCGAGTGCAGTGGTCGAGCTTGGGTAAACACAGGTGAAGGCAGCTTCTCCGTATCCTTACAGTCGCCTCCATTAAATCCCTTCTTACGCTGGGTATTCAGTGAGGACTGGGTGATCTTGTTGGGCATAAAACACTGTGGCAGGGCTTTGGGGTTTTCTGGAGGGAAGGCAGAGGCGTTGGCCATGGACAGAGAAGGAAGGTTTGGGGGCTGACCGGATGATGGGGAGTTCAAACACTGACTCACGGGTCTGTTTCGGGGCTGAACGGGGGGCTTTGGAAACTCAGCAGGGCTTGTGACGACGTTTGAGAGTCTCTCTGTTATATCGTCCACAGGAGCTGAACGGGCTTGACCTGAAAGCGTCATCTTGGTGGTGGTCTGCTGTAGATCAGGGGTGGGAGAGTTTCTCTCGGTGGTGCACGGGGAGTTCTGGGGGGCTGCGGGTCCTAGGAAAGCACTGGAGTGTGAACTGTGCTCGGTCTGCAGGTCGTCTAGTCCCAGATGGATGGCGTCCAGGATGTCCATCTCCTCAGCGATGGCCAGGAGACGGCGGCGCATGCGGGCGTAGTGAGTGGAGCTGGTGATGTTGAGCATGTCCAGGAGCTTCACGAAGACATGAGGCACACGTGCGACCATACGGGCGGCGCTCAAGAAGACCCGGCGAGAGAGTTTACCCACCATGGAGTGAGAGTTATCGATGGATTGCAGTGCGAAACTCAGAAGAGGCAGCAGCTTCTGGTACCTTCACATTAAATATAATAAAACAATACAGTAAAGCACTTTGCATAAAGACGGTGCAAACTGGCTTCCCTTTACATTTTAAATTAGTTTTAAATGATCAAATACTGAATCCTGTGTTTTGCTTGCAGCCCTGTTAACACATGATGATTATTACTGCAAAATACGACATAAAAAGCGAACAGATACCAATCTAGCAATCACTCTTTTTGAGGGATGTGCATCCCTAGAGATTTCCCAATTCGTTTGGATCGTAATTCTTAAGCTCCCGATTCAGTTTGCCTCAACGTTAGCTGAACGTGATGCATAAGACACACAAAATGGGAAACACTTTGGGAGTTTCGAAAGTCATCATCTGATTGGTTAAATTCTACAGGATTTAAAGAAGACATAAGTGTGGCTTTCTTTAAATAAAAACAAAGCTGTCATGATGCCAAACCGCCTCATGGAACAAGAAAGCGGTAAAACAATGGTTGTTTTTTTATTTACAAAGCTGTCATGTCACCTATCTCTGACAATTAGGGATGTCCCGAGCCAAATCGGTGCCGATCAAGCATTTTTTTAACTGATGTATCGGCTTTCTTAAACTCGATCACTATTTAACGTCAGCTGTCATGCCAGTGTCAAGCAGTAGGCTGCATTATGCACCTTCCAGTAGATTTGCCAACCACAATTAGGAAAAAAGACGAACAAGTGTGTTCAGCCGCCATTAAAACCAAAAGAAGAAATGTGAGTGTTTGAGCTTCCATGTTCGGTGTATATAATACCACATTTGAAACGATCATTAATTTATTTACTGCTTGCTTTTATCTGCCGTCAGACTATGAGACATCATTTTTTTTTAACACATTGCTATTTTAGTTGTGTCTTGCTTCAGTTTTGACTGACAGAATGGCATTCTGACACTGAGAGCTTAATGCTTTCTAACCTATCTCCACTTTTTCCCTTAATGTTGCAATTATTCTGCTTATTAAAATACAATAAGTTTATATCAGTAGTTCCATATTCCACCAATGTCTTAATATAGTATATACCAATATATACATAGAGAGTGAGTTTATCTTTTATATATACATTTTTATATATTTTAATTTATATATATATATATATATTTTTTTTAATTATTATTTTTTTTAATAAATAATTTTATTTATTTATAACTGTAATATACTTTTATTGTGCATCAAACACTAGGAATATACAAGTATCGGATCGGGAGTCTGGAATATTTAATGACTCAGACATCCCTAGTGACAATGATATTTTTTTTACAGCTATACCAATTTTATTTCCTTTTTATGCTCACGTACATTTTATCAGTTGAAAATATCACACATGTGTCCCATTAAAATTGTTAACAGGGTTGCAAAAATGATACATCTTTAAAATGGTTCATTTTAAGTAAAGAACAGAAGTGCAGTAAGATTAGGATGTATTTCTGTACCTCTCCACAGCGTTTTGGGCCTGGTTACAGTCTCCACCAGACATGATATGAGGGTAGAATTCAGCAGGAAACTCCAGCAAGAGCCTGTCGATCAGACACAGCCGACCCAGCAGTGCTTGCCAGTTACTGGCCTCCGTTTTAGAGCCCAAGATACAGTTCAGGACATAGTCAACTCCACCGATACCAATAGAGCCTGGTGGACAATCAGAGAGAAAAACATCTTTATTGCAAAACAAACAAATAGGTGCATCCCAATTTGTATACTTATGCACTATTCTGTGACACCTTGTAATGTATTGTGATTGGTGTGTTCATACTGAAAATGCCAAATAGTGTTACTTTCTACAGTACACTCCACTGTCACAGCTATGTTTTGTACCTGCTTTGAGGATTTCTCTTCCCACAGCGAGTTCCCCCATTTGACCTTTGCACAGCTCCAGCAGGGTGGAGATGGACAGCTGACTGGTGCGACTGGGAGCACAAGAAAAACACAATGTGAGGTATTTTTCTGAACATTACAAAAAAAAAAGGTTGCTACTTGATCCTCCATCAAGTTCTGATTGGATAATAAAAAACAGAACTGTAAAATATTAGGTTGTAGTGATGCCTCGCGAAAAAGGACGTTTTTTGAGCAAACAACAATGAAAGATTATAAAGACAACCACGTTTTACGTTAAAATAACACATAACATTATATGATTTACAATAAGGCCAGGAAGATGC
>NC_081789.1:28348009-28375509 GCF_963082965.1 Carassius carassius | reverse complement strand
ACGAGTGAAAAGTATCAAGGGCCTGATGTCTGTTTTATTTCTTGGGATTTCTGTCATTCTATTGAACGAACAGTGGTTAATGTTTAGTTTAGCTTCATAATCTTCAACAGTTTTTATTTTCAACATGCTGTTGAAGCGTTGAGCATTGCAGCCATCCTCAGACATGTCTGTTGATCTCTTGATCACAATGGTCAATCAGAGGTGTTAGTTGTAATCTACTTCTGAAAATGCCAGTGTTTTTGTTCACTGCATGGAGCAAGCATGCTTGCGAATCCTGTCATTACATCCAACAAATTGTAAACAATGTAAATGAGATTTCCTGTGCAGTGTTGCCAGTTCTTATAACAGCTTGCACTGAACTGAAGTGACTGACAGCTTCAGTGATTAAAGGGAGAACTCTAGACACCTGAAAGTGTTTGAAACTCATTGCATGCCAGAACAGATGTGTGCATTAAGGTTTAGACTGTAAATGCAGACTAAAAGACCAGAGACTTAAACGATGTCATGTGTAATTGGCTGCTTTGTTCCTCAAAGAACACTTTAAAACAGCTTTTTGTAAGAAGATTCCACTTTTTGTATAATTTTCCTCATTTTTTATATCGGTACCTTTTCTTTTGTTTATTGTGTAAAAGCAGTAAGTGGTCGCTTTGTCTAGATAATTCTTTAAAATTAGAATATTTGTACTTTTTTAATGCACTTTTTAACAACCGCTGTTCTCTATCCAGATCTTTTTCATAGATGACAAACAAAAGCAAAAAACAAACAAAACAAAAAACATTTAAAGTTACATCTAAAAGAGTGAAAATGTCAAAAACATATTTATTTATTTATATATATATCTATATAGGTCACGTAAACGTCTGTGAACACCGGAGCTGAAAATCAAAGTGCAACCCACTACTATGGTCTGAGATCAAGTCTCCATGATGACTGTAGGAGCTCTTGGTGAATAGCTGGTGCTGCATTGTGCAACTTCCTTTGCAGTACTGTGAAATCTGTCTTGTTCATATGATCACAACAGAAGCATCACGCTGTGACTGAAGTGTTCACATGATCACAGCAGGGGCCCCGTGATTAAACCAAAACATGCTGAAACATGCACGTAACCTAAGATTTAGTGCACGAATACAGTGCAGCCTGATTAATTCACACACACATAGTGATGTCTAACCGGCAATGCACTATTGTACCTTTGCTAGTATAATAGATGTGATGTTTTTGTGCTTTGATGTTGTTGTATCCTAAGCCTGTCAGTGTTTCTGCATGCTTTAATAAAGCAAGTATAGAAGATTTTCTGAATACGTTAAAAGGAACACAATACATCAGTAAGTTCTCAATGTGAATGTCTAAGGAGCAGAAAATCTTTGTTTTAAACTAACTAAATGTTCGAAGATGATTTACTTTTGCATCCCAAATTAATGCATATTGATTTAAGGATGATTAGATATTTATACTGGAAAACAAAAATATTGAAGATATACATTTTTTGCAGCGCATGCAACATTTAAAGTCATGTCTTTACGAATTTAAGTCTTTCTGCTCTGATTTAAGACTTTTTAGGCCACGTGTCCACCAAAGTTTTTTTCTTTTTACTTCAGGCTTTGTTTTCAGGGTTAAGTAAGACGTGCAGAAACCCTGTCAGATCCTGCAGCAGCGGTAAGTGTGGCATCAGTAATACAGAGGTGTAGCATCTCACCAGTGCTGCCACATAGACTTTGTAGACGGGGTCAGCGCAGACCATGGAGAGCACGCTACAGCAGGACTCCACCACCACGTCTCCGGACACCTCGCCTGCTGCTGTCCCCAGCCCCGCTCCGACCAACAGGAGGGCGCCGCTCACGTCATGGGACAGCCTCCGAAGAGCCATTTCTCTGATGTTCCAGTTTCGGGAAAAAAGACAGCCTACCAGCTCCAAACCAAACACCTGAGACAGAGCATGAACACACAAAACCCTGCAGTTAATAAATAAAGAAACTGTAATAATAAAAGAAATGAAAAAAGGACAAAGCTTTCTTGTATTTATCATTTTTAGTGATTTACACGTCAATGCAAAGACGCAAATAGACATCCTGAGGTGCGATTTGCGCGAATGAGGTGGCGCAAAAGAAGTGATCGTGCAATAAACGCGTAGTTAAAACTGACACGATAAAAGTAATATTTTGAAAAATATCTGAATTAATGGTGGTTGAAATCACAATGCTGCGTGAACTCACCTGGCAGAGGCCCCTCCCATAACACGAATTCACATCTGTTGTGAAGTTAATTTCACGAGTGAATGAAGCAAATAAACTCAAAATGTTCAAGCATCCAACTACGCGCGAATAGCGCGATTTAGGGCCATTACATAGTCAATGCAATACACCGCTCAACGGGGTAGTAGAGTCGGGTCACGTGATATTCAGATCAAAATGGCAACTGAAGAAGAGTGCGTTCTATGCAACAAAGGGAGCGCAGATAAAGGCGGTGGTATGTTCGCCCTTTAAATCACGGGCACTTTTCCAGTCCGTTTTCACCTTATCTAAGGGTTTTCCCATCGCAGTTGCAACCTCTCTCCAGGAATTTTATTTAGCAATTCCAATGCTATTTTATTGGAGTGTATCACATAAATGTGGATGTATACGTATAAGCTCGCATAATTTTTCCTCTTTGCCCGCCATTGTATTCAAACCACCTTCTTCTGTAAACATAATATACTTGAATTAATGTACAATACTTGCAATGTCACCCCCACCGACAACGCATAGTATTGCGTGCATCGACGCCTCGCGCATCAAAAACTAGGACGACACATTTGGCTACGCACGACGCATAATGGCGGTCGAAGAGTAGCAATGCGTAGCCTTTCGGGACGCGTATGCGTACCGATGCATTGACTGTGTAACGGCCCTTATTCACGCAAGTCACATCTGGTGTGAATGCACAGTAACAACTGCAAATGCACTTTTTTTTTGCATTACAGTAACAAGAATTTAGATGGAAAATAAAGAACATGTCAGTTTATGTGAGATTCTTTAAAATATAATGAATACGATTTCTAATTTTATTATTATATCGATGGCCAATATTTAAATCTATCCTGCTCTGCCTGTTTTTAAAGGGACAGGTAAAACATTTCAATTCTGTCATCATTTAATCAACTTCATTTGAATTTGAATTGACTTTCATCTCTGGAACACGAAGAATATTTTGACGAATGTTGGTAACCAGACGCTTTCAGTTCCCACTGACTTGCATTATTTTTTATGAGCCTAAAATAGAAGTCTATGTGAACTTGGTTACCCACATTCTTTAAAATATCTTCTTTTATGATCAACAGAAAAAAGAGAGGCATACAAGTGTGAAACAACAGATTTTGGGGGGTTATGAATGGTCATTTCACTTCATGATCTTGCATCTTTATATTTGTGTACTCTGCATGTTGAGCGCACCTTGATCCAGGGTTCGGCGAGCTCTGTGTATGTCTGAGGGATGTGCTGTACTCCATACTGTGGGAGAGAGAAGTCACCCTCCTGCCCCGTTCTCCAGCTCTCGGTATGAAGAGATGAAGAAGAAGCAGCTGTTTGACTCTGAGAGGGGTTTGTTGTGCTTTCCACTGTAGATGGTGCTTCATAACTACACACACAAATACACAGAGATACAGTTCTCAGATTATTTGTCCAAGCAGCATCATCTGTACACTACTGTTCAACAATTTTGGGTAATTTTATTTAGAAATTTATTAAGCAATTAAATGCATTTAATTGATCAAAAGTAAAATAATTTCACATTGTTCCCAAAAAAACTTTCACGATTTTCACAGGGACGCTTTTCTCTTTAACTTTCTATTCAAGAATCATCAAATATACATCAATACAAAAAAAGATCAAATGAAGGATCATCTAACACTGAAGAGTGGAGTAGTGAATAAATCTCACTAAATCACAGGAACAAATTACATGTACAATATATTAAAACAGAAAACGGTTAAATTGCAATAATGTTTAACAATATTTCTGTTCCTATTGTAAAGCGCCCCTGAGCCCTGGAAAGTTAAAATTATTGTATTTTTAGTCAAATAAATGCAGCCTTGAAGAGGCTTCTTTGAAAAACAAACAAAAAAACAAGATCTCAACCCCAAATTTCTGAATAGTAGCCAGCTGAAGTATCATGATAAAATGTTTGGTTGTCAAGTTTCTTATTAGCAGATATACTGTAATAACTCATTCCAACATTTATCAGTTGGTCTGCTGGAAAACTGTAGTATTTTGTATTATTTTGTTCTTCTTTTGTAAGTCACTTTACAGTTGTGGCCAAAAGTTTTGAGAATTACATAAATATTGAATATTGGAAAAGTTGCTGCTTAAGTTTTTATAATAGCAATTTGCATATACTCCAGAATGTTATGAAGAGTGATCAGATGAATTGCATAGTCCTTCTTTGCCATGAAAATTAACTTAATCCCAAAAAAACCTTTCCACTGCATTTCATTGCTGTCATTAAAGGACCTGCTGAGATCATTTCAGTAATCTTCTTGTTAACTCAGGTGAGAATGTTGACGAGCACAAGGCTGGAGATCATTATGTCAGGCTGATTGGGTTAGAATGGCAGACTTGACATGTTAAAAGGAGGGTGATGCTTGAAATCATTGTTCTTCCACCATTGTTAACCATGGTGACCTGCAAAGAAACGCGTGCAGCCATCAATGCGTTGCATAAAAATGGCTTCACAGGCAAGGATATTGTGGCTACTAAGATTGCACCTAAATCAACAATTTATAGGATCATCAAGAACTTCAAGGAAAGAGGTTCAATTCTTGTAAAGAAGGCTTCAGGGCGTCCAAGAAAGTCCAGCAAGCGCCAGGATGGTCTCCTAAAGAGGATTCAGCTGCGGGATCGGAGTGCCACCAGTGCAGAGCTTGCTCAGGAATGGCAGCAGGCAGGTGTGAGCGCATCTGCACGCACAGTGAGGCCAAGACTTCTGGAAGATGGCCTGGTGTCAAGAAGGGCAGCAAAGAAGCCACTTCTCTCCAAAAAAAACATCAGGGACAGATTGATCTTCTGCAGAAAGTATAGTGAATGGACTGCTGAGGACTGGGGCAAAGTCATATTCTCCGATGAAGCCCCTTTCCGATTGTTTGGGGCATCTGGAAAAAGGCTTGTCCGGAGAAGAAAAGGTGAGCGCTACCATCAGTCCTGTGTCATGCCAACAGTAAAGCATCCTGACACCATTCATGTGTGGGGTTGCTTCTCATCCAAGGGAGTGGGCTCACTCACAATTCTGCCCAAAAACACAGCCATGAATAAAGAATGGTACCAAAACACCCTCCAACAGCAACTTCTTCCAACAATCCAACAACAGTTTGGTGAAGAACAATGCATTTTCCAGCACGATGGAGCACCGTGCCATAAGGCAAAAGTGATAACTAAGTGGCTCGGGGACCAGAATGTCGAGATTTTGGGTCCATGGCCTGGAAACTCCCCAGATCTTAATCCCATTGAGAACTTGTGGTCAATCCTCAAGAAGCGGGTGGACAAACAAAAACCCACTAATTCTGACAAACTCCAAGAAGTGATTATGAAAGAATGGGTTGCTATCAGTCAGGATTTGGCCCAGAAGTTGATTGAGAGCATGCGCAGTCGAATTGCAGAGGTCCTGAAAAAGAAGGGCCAACACTGCAAATACTGACTCTTTGCATAAATGTCATGTAATTGTCAATAAAAGCCTTTGAAACATATGAAGTGCTTGTAATTATATTTCAGTACATCACAGAAACAACTGAAACAAAGATCTAAAAGCAGTTTAGCAGCAAACTTTTTGAAAACTAATATTTATGTAATTCTCAAAACTTTTGGCCATGACTGTAGACGAAAGCATCTGCTGAATGCATGAATGATTCGGTCATTATACATAACTTTTATTCTAATTTGTTTTTGGCAGAACAAATAGAGCTACCTTCTTTAACCATTAATGTTTATAACAAACTGCTGCACCAACAGAACTCAAGAGTCTCAGGTTGAAATACTGGTCAAAGTATAACAAGCGATCAGCTCCATGGCACATCCTTAACATGTTTTTGCACAGAAATAGTGACTGACTGTAAAAGACAGTTTACACTAATGACAGCCATAGTGTCGTATAACACAACAAAACAAAGCATGTGTAAGCGCTAACACCTCACAGAAACATCTGTGGTTTGTGTTTCTTGTAACCTGAGACAATTAGACCATGATGCATAGCATCATGACAAATGGAGGGGATTTACTTCATGAAATTAGAATAATTGCTGTTTCTTAATGAAGAAACATCAGGATTTGGTTTCGTGCGTCTCTGTGGATGGTTTGCGGGAAGTTGGACTGACTATCCGCTAGCATGTGAATCCCGGGCAGACACAGACATGGCTGGTGCCGGCCTGTCTCGCTCACCTAACCACCAGAGAGGAGTCGACACCATCCCATCCTGACCTCAGTCTCACATCTCAGAGTAAACACAAACAGGACAAATCAGTTAGCGCTCTAGCTGCTCTGCATTCTTCGACTCCATCTGTGTTTGGGCTTGTTGGGTCTGATCCCGATCCTGTCCTAGGTCTGTTAGTCAACTGCACGCCTCCTTAAACACGAAAATATTCCTGAGGTACTCCGTCTGTAAATGTAGCTTCAATTAATGTATCCATGTTGAATTCTCCAGGCTTTGAGCACAGTTCTAACTCTTTACCTGTAAAAATCATGAGACTTCCACTTGGCTCTACACAGAGGGCAGATTAACGGGTCCTGATTTCTCCGGCACTCCTCGGCCCCTGAAAAACAAACAGGACACAAGAGATGTTCACCAAACTCATCACATGTCAGGGGATCTAGGGCTAGAAATGGGTCATGATGCTCATTCATCAAACAGCTAGTCAAGACTTCAAACGTCTTCTGTGAACAGTGTTCCTGTTAATACATGTAATCGGTCTTTGGTGGGGATTATGACGGATTGGTGCAATATTTAGTCCATTTACTGCATTTCGCTCTATTTGGGTGGCACCAATTTTCTCGCAGGTTAGTGAAATTCGCATTTAACTGATGTGCTTTATGATCTTAATCCTTGGTGATGCAAGGGTGTATTCAGACAGGACCAATTTTTGTATTCCATCTAAATTATTACTGTAGCATTTGTTCTTGTTGTTCGGTATAATCATGTATATTTATATTGCACTTTTTTAGTGTTTTTGAATTGGGGAGAACATATGAAGAGATCTGTCATATAGACAATGAATGAGCATTTAACATTTCTGAAACACAATCTCTTTAAAAGCTTTCATATTTGACAACTTCATACTTGGATCGCCTCGCTGGTTCTGAAAAAGTGTGTTTTGCATGTCCTTTATGTGGGCTGCATTTACCAGGCCTCTGTAGAAGTGTCTGGACCTATAAAAAGGCTTCTTCTGTGATGTGGACAGTCAGTGCTAGTTCCTGTGACTACTCAAGATATCAAACCAGGTGAGGTGGGATCATCTGGGACATGAGCACTGATATTTTTCTGGACACTGTCGCCTTTGGCTTACTTAGTTGCAGACACTTAATATTAGGCAATACTGTCGATTTGATTGCACAGACACTGTTTGAACTGAAGTGAACTAAGCGGGACGATGACATCACTGGATCAACAATGAATTGACTTTACCTGAAAAAGCATAAATGAATTTTGTTTGCATTATTGAAACATTACTGTAACACTATAAAGCTGCTCTGAGACAATCTGTATTGTATAAAGCGCTATATAAATAAAGGTGACTTGACTACTTACATATAGACATGCAGTGATGGTGGAGTTTGTTTCGGCAGCCCTCTTCACACACCGTCAGACTTTCCTCATCCAGCATGTCCAACAGACAGATTGGGCACATCTGCTCCTCCTCGTCCTTCATGCTGCTCACAGGAGTACAGTAAAGTAAAGTTAAAGCCACTGTTTCATATTCAGTTATATCGAGCTGTAGACACTGATGATGATTGAGGTAAATGAAATGCTATGTGACATTGTTTACTCCCGCTCTCTCTCGTGAAACCAACAAGGAAGAGACTAAAACTGTCATTTTTCAACTTGCTGCTAGAGACTGGCTCCAAAATTGAGTCAGTCCCATAGACCCCCCATGTTAAAATGCCCAAGTTTACAGCAGACAGCCTGCTACAAAAAGTGGCTTTGGTCTACATAGCTAATCTTGCCCTTCATGACAATTGTGAGGGGGTGAATTTTTTCAATAACTCATCCGTTACAATTATATTAAGCCTTAAAGGTCTGCATAATTAAGGGCGTGGCCAATTAAGTGACCGGTGGATTGCCGCTGCTGTCAAGCTAGGTGGGCGTGGCTTCAGCAACCAGCTCCAGCCTCTTTGCCCATTTTTCGCTTATCTTGGAGTGCTGCCAAGAAGGTGACGGCTGGCTCCGCCCACATGGAGCATCAAAACGCCCTTCAGAAATCTACGGGTGATGGACGAACACTACGTCCATGTTTTAATACAGTCTATGGTTTATACGCGATCTGTCGCTGCATCAAAGAGCACCAAAACTGCATTTACTGTTTGAATTATCTGATTTTTTTTTTTTTGAAAGAACACTATAACTAGAAGTTTCCCATGGAGTTCAGCTTATGCAGTGGTTAAAACAATGCTAAATGCGCGAACCATTACACCACTAATAAATAATGAAGACGTTTGATACGTACTCATAGATCTATTAGATTATATAATTACTAAAATAATAGAAAAATAATGCAAATTAATTTGATTACACAGACTGATGATATGACCCCTTTAAAAACAGCAAGTATAATCAGATCCCCAGTCAGTCAGCATAGCCTGAAATCACATAGTTCAAGCAGATCAGAGGGTCTCTGGAGCGGCACAGACCTGCTTTCGTTGCTGGATGGAGAGGCGCTGGAGGTACATGTGGTGTGAGAGTTGGACATGCGAGACACAAACTTCTGGATGGTGCTGCGTGAGGGGGCTTTGATGCGCGAGCTGCGGCGATTGTGGTACTTCTGAAACAAGCTCTCCACCTGACAGAGATCAGACCATCAGTGAGTGCTGAGCTTGAGCGATGGCACAGAGCTCGTGATGTGTTGCATTAGTCTCCTCACCTCAAAGTTCTTCAGGGTCTTCCTCCACAGCAGAGGGTCTGACGGCTCCAGCTGAAAGACTCGGAGCATGACGAAGAGCACGTGGATGCAGAACGTCCCTCGGCCACAGCTACACGTCTGCTCAACATAACAGACACCATATTATGATGAAAAACTAAAGATTATATTACTGACACCATTATGTCAAAGTATACATAATACATTAGGCATGGATACTGGAAACAATAGTTTTCATTAGAACAGTAGCATTTGTACCTACATTTTTATTCAATTATTTATTTTTTACAAATACGGTTCGTTTTACAGAAATAAGGATGTTTTTTCTCGTTACTCTGAAAACACTGATTGGCTTGCTCAGGTGTGTTTGAGCTTCAGGACCGAAGCGGCCCGTCCCTGCTGTAGAGAACTGGCCGCTGTCCCAGGCAACTCATCTCCAAATAGCGGTTTTAGTTTAGTTTTTATTGTCTTCTCTCATAATAAAGTCATTTCAGCTTAACAGTATCACATTTATTTGCCAAATGACATGCAAGATGCCTGTATTAGCTCACCTGTGGACCAATGAACACCCGGAATTTGTTGTCAGGACTGTCTCCACCAATCAAGAATGAATTGGGTCCGATCTGCTGCAGCAGGTAGAGGCGGGCTCTCATGACCTTGTTGACCCTGCGGTTGGTCTCTTCTGGACTATATGGGGAAAAGCCATCAGGGGAGGGAGCTCTCCGAGGGGGCGTCACCCTACCGCTCTGTAACACGTTCAAATCAACACGTTAGCTTCATAGCGTGAACAGACTGAGATGCTTACTTGAAAAAAACTTAATCGATTTGTATAGCTAAACTGAATTAATTTCATAATTGATGCATTTTGCTATATCAACACTGAGCTAAATTGAATCCGAGTTGAATCTAAACGGACTTGACCTGAATAACAACAACTAATGTGCCAAACTCACAGGCACTGGGGATCCTTTCCGTCTGCGCAGACCCGGAGAATCAGGCTTCCCGGCGGTCTTAGTGGAGGACGAGGACGGTCCAGGTGAAGGGCTGCGCTGGCCTCTGCTTTGAGAGGAAGATGAGCTGTGACTGTCGCTTCCCGCCTCAGTGCCGTCTGCTCTCAGAGGAATGGGCTTCACTACCTGAGATTAGATGAACCAGGAAAACAAAAGCCATTTCCATCGTGTTTCTTGTTTCTTCATTTGCCTCTTTATTTTGTCTTGTAGAGTCATATCTGCCTACATTTGAACAATTACATTTCTGACACTGATCAATAACCGCCCCGTTAACAGATCAACAGTTTAAAATCATAATGTTTTGTACTACTGTAATTTCTTGTTTCCTGTGTGAAAACATTACAGTCTTGTGTCAGTGACAGTGCAGCGTTAATGCAGACAGTGTGACAGTCCATCAACAGAGTCGACTGGTCAGATGGTCATGTAAGGACTCAGGAGGAGCCGTTTCACTTCAGAACTTCTCACTTCCCGTTTCTTCATCCAAACATTTTTCAACTATTTTTGGTAGTCGAGCATGTGATTAAATTATTTAACCATTAACAGTAGTTTAAAATAGTTAACAAGTTAAATAATCCAGTGATTTAATTGTTAGCAGTAGAATCGCAGAGAATCATTAATGCTGTTTAGTGACAATATGATCGGATTAGTCTGTACCATCGGGCCTCTCCTGCTCCGCCTCTCCAGCCACTCGCTCTTCCAGGTGGGCATACAGGTGGCCTTGAGCTTCTCTCGGATCAAGCGCTCTTCTGGCCGGTCCTCCATCTTCTGCAGCCCGCGCAGAGTCTCCTTGCTCTCCGTGTCTCGACTGCAAAGAGGAGGCGGCTAATAAGCATGTGTGTGTGAACTAATATCTTACATATTCTTACAGAATTCCACAGTTATTTTCCTACAATGAGCACAGATGTGTACTAGTGCTTGAACGATGTGGATTTATTTTATGACCAAGAAGGGTAACCAGTGGCCAATAGAAAGCTGAACTATGTGATATGATCAAACAATTTAATTTAAATATAGTAAATAATATATGCACTGAAATAAATATTTATCGCGCATATACAGGTACATCTCAATAAATTAGAATGTCGTGGAAAAGTTAATTTATTTCAGTAATTCTACTCAAATTGTGAAACTTGTTTATTAAATAAATTCAATGCACACAGACTATGAGCTTCTCCACCCTTCCTCCAGACTCTAGGACCTTGGTTTCCAAATGAAATACAAAACTTGCTCTCATCTGAAAAGAGGACTCAGGACCACTGGGCAATAGTCCAGTTCTTCTTCTCCTCAGTCCAGTTAAGACGGCTCTGACATTGTCTGTGGTTCAGTAAATCTCTTGACACGTCTGTGTGTGGTGGCTCTTGATGCCTTGACCCCAGCCTCAGTCCATTCCTTGTGAAGTTCACTCAAATACTTGAATTGATTATGCTTGACAATCCTCATAAGGCTGCGGTTCTCTTGGTTGGTCGTGCATCTTTTTCTTCCACACTTTTTCCTTCCACTCAACTTTCTGTTAACATGCTTGGATACAGCACTCTGTGAACAGCCAGCTTCTTTGGCAATGAGTGTTTGTGGCTTACTCTCCTTGTGAAGGGTGTCAATGATTGTCTTCTGGACAACTGCCAGATCAGCAGTCTTCCCCATGATTGTGTAGCCTAGTGAACCAAACTGAGAGACCATTTTGAGTCTCAGGAAACCTTTGCAGGTGTTTCGAGTTGATTTGCTGATTGGCATGTCACCATATTCTAATTTGTTGAGATTGTGAATTGATGGGTTTTTGTTAAATGTGAGCCAAAATCATCACAATTAAAAGAACCAAAGACTTAAACTACTTCAGTCTGTGTGCATTGAATTTATTTAATACACGAGTTTACAATTTGAGTTGAATTACTGAAATAAATGAACTTTTCTACGACATTCTAATTTATTGAGATGCACTTGTATTTACTAAATTAAAACTATTTTCAAATGAGGAGGAGGAAACAAAATGCAAGGCAACGCTCGCCTCACTCTTATGAATTGGTTTTTGAACCTTTGGTTTTGTTTCCAGAGTGTCAACAGACACAACAATACAAGGGCACTTGCATCTCAACGGCGTTCACATAATCCAAATAAATCAAACTCTGACGTCTAAAGAACCAGGATGTGCACCAAAAGTGCTAGTGTGAAAGAACCCTTATAGCATGACTAAAAACAAATTAATTCATGAATCTGGTAAGCCTGTATTGCACTGGCAAAATTATTTACTAATAATAGAAAGGTTAATGCTATCATGGACTCATAAACCGCTTACCATTTATATTTTATTAGACAAAAATGTTAAACAAAGACAGCAAACTAATGAAGCGCTCCTGAGCATCTGCACTGGTGCTGTCGATATTAAGGTCCTGGCACTGTCGATATAAAAGACCCACTTCCAACACTTATCAGCCGATTTCCAATTATTAAAAATGGCAAATAACACCCATATCACCATTATACATTGTGCAGCATCTGTGCTTCGTAACAACTTTGCATTTCTACGGTCACATAACACATAACTTTTTTCCCAGTCAAAATTGAAAGTGATGAGATAAAAAGTTGTCTACAACAAAAACTAAAAAGACATTAATCCAACAACACATTGGCTTCACTGGCTGCCTTCGGTGAATGTGCAGATTTTACCATCTTCAAATGAGGAACAGCACAATATGCAGTGATAAATGCAAAGCACATATACTCATGAACAAATAAAGGAGACTGAATTAATCTGACTGACAGCACTGCTAGCTGCATTTGTCTGGTGCTTGCACGGTTTAAGAGGATGCACACTTTGACAGAAAAGTGCAGTGTGGTCGACAGACATTATGTGCAGATGTGGCTAACATCAGAGTATCTATAGCTCGAGGTTTTATGTGTTGTACCGATACATTGTTAGTCATTAGACTGATGCATTGTTTCGCATGGATTAAGTACATGTATGTTTGCTTGACAAAGTTGTGAAACGTGCAGAAAAGGGTTGCAATGGTCTCAAAAAGCCTTTTTGTAGCACGTAGTGAATGGAGGAAGAACTGCATCATGTAACAATTCACACAAGATCAAAATCACACAGGGTCTCATTAACCATCATTAAAGTGAATGTTGGAAAAGCCCCTAAACCACCCACCAGAGACCGAGAGATAGAGAGAGACAGAACATAAACAGAGACAGGGCTGAGAAGGAAAGGCGGTGAGAGAGCAGGATGAGCAGCTGTGGAGCGTGTCCATCTTTACCGGGCAGCAAGATCACCGGTGTCCCATCGACTCTTCAGCTTCCTCGATAAGCAGCAGTGAGCGCTGCGTAACAATAACAACCCTAGGACAGGAAAACCAGACTTCCTGTGCTCCCCCAGTCAAATCAAATGAGGAAGTGCTGTGACGTCTCAGAAACTGCAAAAACAGCTACTACATTACAGAACCGTTATCTGCTGACTGCCGACTGTTAATACTTTACCAAAACTGTGGGGCTAATCCAATTACTAATCCATTGACTCTAAAATGATTATATATATATATTTCTCTCTCAGTGGTGTAGTCCTAAAGAAAAAAAGTGGCTTACTATTACCCAGTCGCCCCCCCCAAACCCCATGTCCCACCATCACAAAATAAAAAAATACTAAAACATTTTATTGTTGTTGGTTTATTAGTAATTTAACTAATTATTTATTAATATCAATACAGTGCACTCTATATTTTTCAAGTAGTTTACAGCATGACTTCCAGGTTGTTCAGCCCATCTGTCGACACATTATTACAGTTCTTTATAATATCAATTTGTTTCTTTGGAATTATATTAATTTGTTTTATGTTAATCTTAATTTTATGTTTTATTTTATGCTTTTATTCACTGATTGTATTATTTATGAAGGGAATTATACTTCCTGCGAGGGGATTTTTCAGCATGTGGGCAGGGCTGGACTGGGGTTCAAATTCAGCCCTGGACATATCCAGCCCCTGAGTTCCCCCATGAATGTTCTGCTGGGTTATAGGGCCTTCAATTGGAGTAAATGAATGAATAAATAAAACAGGACAGAAACAAATAATAAGAGATATTACTGAAATTCAAAGCAAATTAATTTTTGTCAGATAGAAATGCACTTGACAGTATTTTGAGCTAAAATGGCCAAAAAGTTAGGCCTACTACTAATGGATGGTGGCTCGAGGAACCCTTTCTAATGAGAATCAAGTGTACGTCTAGAGGCCCTCTTTTGTCTTCTCCAGGGTTTGGGAGTTACGGGTGGTTATATGTGTGGTCCAGCGCCAACTGATCTAGCGATCCAGGGGGGCTACCGACATGCGGAGGGTGGCATTCGAGAGGGCTCCTCGCGCTGAAGGGATCCTACGAATTTAGTGGAGATCGCCCAGCGCGTCCGTCACCAGTCAACACTTTCACTTCAGTAAGGAGGTCCCTTGTCCAAGCTGCAGCATTCAAGTGTAGTCTTATTCGACCGTAAGTTTGTGTAAATCTACATGGGGTTCAGAATATATACACGCACACACACACGTTTGTTTTTGTGTAAAGTGTGTTCATCCCATAGGCGTAATGGTTTTTATACTGTTTATATTCTATGGCCCTACACCAACCCTACACCTAACCCTAACCCTCACAGGAATTTTGTGCATTTTTACTTTCTCAATCATGTCCTCAAAAGTCACCCTCTCCTTGTAATACCGGTGTCATACCCATGACATTATACAGAGTTGAGTCCTGATATGTCACAAAAACAAGAGCACACACACACACCCACACACACACCCACACACACACACACACACACACACACACACACACACACACTTGCAATCAAAATTACTCAACACCTCAGAGACTGCAGGACTTTACAAATACAAGCTTTTCTGAAGATGCAGGATAAAATAAAAATTGCATCCATAACAGTTCACTGGCATATTAAAAGTCAATATATAATGTAATATTTTTGAGTTATAAGATTTTTTTATAATACTGCTATGTCATAATTATTTAACCGCTATTCAACATTGCTGTTTTTAAATCACTTACAATAAAGCAATAAATACAATTAAGCCTTTAGAAACTCTATTAAAAACAGAATTAGCTTGAGCTGTTACACATACAGTTTGGCCCATGCATGTGCTGAAGTTGAGTAGCAAAAATGTCAACAGAGATCTCACAAGAGCTAAAGAGAAGAAATATTGTATTACTTTAGAAAGGCTAAGGCTATTTGATGATTTCCAAGACATTGAAAGTTCCTAGAGACACAGCTCTCAGCCTTATTCCTTAGCTTAAAGTGTGTTTTACCAGAAAACCTTTGAGGGTGTGGAAGAAAAAGCACAAGCAAAATAACGTGATATTTAGCCCCTAAAATGCGAATTTTACCAAGGCAACCCTTCCAAAAAATATATATTGTAACCCCGGGAAGCAATTTTTATCGGGGAACCTCCCGGAAACGCGATTGGACTAGTTTTGGACTAGTTTTAACAAGAAACTGGGCAGGATTTGTTGTGAAACCTGGCGACCCTGATCTGAACGCACGTGCTGGAGAAATACTTCTAATCACAGGAGCAACTTTACTGATGAGATGCGCATGAAAATCGCATTCGATTTTTTGCACAGCCCTAGCAAATTATTTTTTTTTTATACAAGACAAACTAAAAATATATTTTTAATAAAATAAAATAATAATAATTAATAATAACAAAAACAATAACAACAACAATAATAACTATTATTATTATTATTATTAATAATAATAATTAAATAATAAATACCTGCAAACATATGATGTCATATTTGGTTTCATTTTTACTTGGCACACTGATGTGATATTGTTAGCAAATTATTAAAATTACAGAAATTTTCCCTATCCCTTAAAATTACAGGTAAAATAAAACATAATAATACAATAGATTAATAATAAATAAAATAAAATAAAAAGCTTTGTTTGGAGACTGCGTTCTTTGTTCTTTTTCTAATAACATTATAATTTTCTAGGATTACTTGAAGCTTTTTCTCCTTAATTCACAAATGTTTATTTGAATATTTGGTGCTGCTGTTAAATACCTGAAAAACATTTGTCTCCCTAATGGGTTTATTTGTACTATTCTTTGCAATGCTTTTCTTTTTAAATACAAATTTACTTTTAACTTGAAAAGTTGCTTGGATAAAAATCTTCACATAATGGTTTAATATTCGGTCACATGCCATTTTGTAATTTAATTTGTTAATATGTACATGTAGAGTTCATTAGCAGGTGGTAACAGCACTGGTATTTCAATAGGAACTGCTCTTATTGTGCAACAACATTGATAAATGTTTCATTATCAATCCACAGACAGTGTCAAGTTTTCCCACAAATTTTCAGACAAATTGTTTGCACTGACAAATACACTCTCACACACTGTTAAAGAACAGTGATGAGAACAGCACGGCTTTAACACAAATCAAATGGCAACACTGTAAGCGTGCAAGGAAACAACAGAAGAGCTCACTCCCACACTAGGAGAAAGCAGCTCTCACGAGCCCGAGCCAGCCACAACGAAACTGGAGAGCAGGAATTCACCATCTTTACTTTGAATGAGAAAGTCAGTGGTGGCAAACCCCTGCCTCTCGGATAACAGCTATCCCACAGTGCCATGGGGCAGGAACAAAGAGGCATTGTGGGCCATGCAGGTGGGATGTGGAAGAGCCAGCGGCTGGGAATCCGTTTCAGTTCTGCACGTAAGCCTAGACTGCAGGCCTGTAGCTGTGCACACCCTTTCTCATGAGCGCTCGGGTTACCCTCAACACAATGAGCACATCTCTGCTGGAGGGGCCGGACACTCAGACGCTTCAGAAAGACTTCAAACACGCACCGAATAACCAGAGCTCGGCACAGGTAACAACCACAAACTAACCTTTCCACCAAACAGACAAAACAAAAGTAACTGATAAACAAAGAGCGCAGGAGTGTGGTGAACACAAACCAGCGGAGGCAGGGCGAGGGGGCAATCGAACTCAGGTTCGTGTGAAAGCACCCTAAATCTGGATCTGCAAACAGATCTGTACTGTACAACAACACAGTGCTTAAAAAGGCACAATATGTAAGATTTTCGTAATAAAACCACTTGCACAGTATTATATATTTAATACAGTTGTGCACTAACGTTATCTTAAAAGTTCCCAAGGATTTGTAAATTTAGAGAAATTAAAATTTTAAATAATGGCTCGTCCCTGTTCATTGTCGTCTATCAATGACGTAATATTGGCGCAGATATCAGTTTCCGCTTGTAGAAACTATGGCAACACACATAAAACTAGTAAAACTAAACCCATTACGGCTGTCGCGAATAAAATGAAAATGAATTGAAAAGTGTTGACTGCAGCATTAAATTCAGATCTGCTCAATGTTGATTCATTTTGTTCTTTTACAGGGTTGCGCGTTATAACCAATCACACACGAGTCTGTTGAGTCTATGAACGCAGCGGCCAATCAGATGTGTTCAGATGAGTCATCGCTGAAACACCAGTTATGTTGTTCAGTGAACCAGCTCGCAGAGTGTATTCTCTTATCATAAACAACACAGTGCAGACGTACGTGTGACGCAAGGAGATTCATTCATCAAGCAGTGTATAGACAGCTTTACTGATTATAAGTGGAGTTTCTGAGAGGGCTTAAACTCACGCTAGACTGAAGTCAGGCATACTGCTCTTTAACAATATATAACTGTTCTTTGCTTGCTTTATAGAATTTATTCACTGTTTGAAAGACTTTGAAAGGTCTAGGAAATAAATATGGTTTTAAAAATGCGACCTCTACATACTGTGCCTTTAAGAATGCACAAAGGACAAAAGGCTCATTATGAATTTTGAAAGGAACGCTGGTTATTTAGTAACAGAAGCTTCTCTGCCTTCTAGCAGACAGGACAAACACAACTTTACGGTACACAAAACGTTTCACAAAACTTTTCACAAAAGTGACAGCCCTAGTGGAAAGCCATGCTTTTCCAATAAAATGATGAAACTAAACTTAGAGCCTTTTTCCACACAATTTACCCCACTGAAATAAATCCACAGATTAATTGCTAAATATCAAAATGGCATCAAAACATGCCACCAGTTGGACGGGCAGCTGAACGTGGAGGAGGATCCCTGGTTTTATTTTTGGAAGTCATCTGAGATGTCAATCTTATAATAAATGATTTCCTAATATAGACTGGATAATTAAAGAGATCCGCCACTATAGACAGGTTTGTGCTAGTGGAGCTAATCCTGCAGCAGGGGTTTGCTTTCAAGACTATTAAAATGTCCTGACAAATTGAAACATTGTTGGACACCGAAAACATGAAGTCAATTTTTGTTGTTGTTTTGTACAAGTAAATCCCCACTGAGTAAAGACACTGGAGATGATAACACCGAACAAATGAATGTAGGTCTGTGGTGAACAGTTTTCTCCTCACATTTTTGTCTACTGAAATAATGCTCTGAGTTGGTCCACTTCTGACTTTTGTAAATATTACAGACTAGCATGCACAAATCAAATAAGCAGAAATGCCAAAGCAAACTTCTGACTGTGTGGAAATGAGTGAACAGACAGGGTTTTGTTTTTTTTATGCATGAAAGCAGCTCGGCTTCAGAAGGCACAATACTTGAGGCTGGAACAGACTACACATCTTCTCCCAGATTATCAGTCTGGAGTCAGACTCAGAGTTGACATTTCACAGAAAATAGTGTAGTTAATGAAGAGCACAGACTCTGATTTGATTTGAGAAGTTATCCAATATGTTTGGATATTTTTAGATCTCTTTTGAGCTGATCATATCATTTGAGTTGGCTTATAACAGATTTAGCTCAACTCACCTCCAGCTCTCGTTATTTTGCAACACATTATTTTGCACAAAGTGTCAAAACATACAGCCGTCGGCTCCTGCACATCCATGTTTGTTTTCATCGGTCATGCATCTCCTAGCATCAATGTGCATGGCTTATATAGTATGGAGTGCTTGAGAACAATGTGAGGTTATATGTGAAAAATGTTGACGCTGAACCATAAGTGGACATTCCAACATGAGAAGGACTCAAAACATGAAATCATGGTGCAGATCTAGTATTTAAACCCAAATGAAATGTGAGGAGGCTATGCAATAAATAAGAAACACCTGCAAAGAAGCCAGCTGTAATTTCACGGATGTTGAAGCAGATGGAGCAGTGAAGCTAAAGCAAGCACACATGGGAATGTGATCCGAAAAAAAAATAAATCAGAAATTGGTATCGGAATCAGCCAGTGTGCTTGTAAAACATCAGTATCGGAACCGGCCATGAAAAATCATGATCGTGCATCCCTAGCCATCAGTGACATCAAGTGACCTCTTCCTATCGATTACATTTCACTCTCTGAAAAACGGTACAAACGCTGTCACCTGGGGGGTACCTTTTCAAAAGGTATGGACTTTAGGTACTAATAAGTACATTTAAGGTATATGCACCCTTGAGGGGTAAATAAAGTACAAAGGTGCACCTTTGAATGGATATCAGCCCAGTGACAGCTATTGTGCCTTTTTTCAGATTTGTAATGCTTTTGAAAGCAGAAGTATTTTAAACTCTCACCAATGCTGCATTAGGCTACTTAATCAAAAATTCAGTAAGAACAGTAATAATAATAATAAAAAAATGCATTTTAATATATTTTAAAGTGCAATTTATTCCTGTGTCGGCACAGCTGATTTTCCAGCAGTCCAGACTTCATTGTAATAAATCACAAGTTGAAAACAATTGTGCTGCATAGTTTTTTTTTTTTTTTTGTGGAGACAAGTATACAGCATTTTTTCTATATTTCTATATTTATATAAAGTCTATATTTTATGTTTTATTATTATCTTTTGTAACATTCTAAATGTCTTTGTCATTTTTGATCAATTTAATGCATCCTTCTGAATAAAAGTATTATTGTTAAAAACTGACCCCAAACTTTTGTGGGTAGTGTATAGTAGTGTTTTGCACGGTGCACCGATACTTCAAAAGCATCGTGATTCTCGGAAATTAAAAACGTCACGATTGCTAAATTTATTAGTATCGATACTTCAAAGAATGACTGCGTTCCAGATTTGTAAGAGACGTATTTCAGGTTGGTGTGTGCAACGCACGCTTTCAGTGCCTTTCTATGGACGTCTGTGTGTTTTCTCCTCACACGCAAGCAGCAAAAAAGCACTACAGCGAGATGGCTGCATTAGTGGCTTTACTAAACTGATTTGGCTTTACTAAAATGTGTGCATTATCGCATTAAATAGTTTAAATAAGTTGTTCAGATGAACAAAGCACGAGGTTTTCTTGCATAATGCTAAATATGAAAACGAGCGTATCTGCACAGCTCCTATAACTGCGCTTTGTATTTGCTGATTGCTGATCGAGATTTACATGCTTGACTCACTGACCCTGTATACTCATTCATTTCTTTCATAAACGAGATGTATCAGTTCATTCGACTCGTTCACGAATGAGAAGATCTCTCGATCTCGTTCAGTAAAGGGTGTATGGGTTCATCTTGAGTAACTCTTTGACAGGATGAAACCGTTCACAGAGCTGTTCACGAGCTGCGCATGCGTTGCTAATAGCGCCGCGCTCACGCGCTGCTGTGGAGGGAGGAACTTCAGTGAACGAGAAATATGAGTCTAGTAGCAACGTATCTTCCGTGATGTCCCTGATGCGCGGGTCGGGGTGGGTAAAGAAATTGTACTTTATTTGCGGGCTGGGGCGGGCCAAATAATTTCATAAAAGCGGGAGTCGGGACCCTAGGCATCACTAGGCTGCATGAGCGAGCACAAGTGATACTGTGGCCGCCGGTCCACGACTGTAGAAAAAGATGACGCTCAATAAATATGACGCTCATTAAATCTCATTGGCTGAGTTTTCTCCTCTGAAAGAAAAGGTTGCACAACTGACAGAATAAGTTACAATTTCTGAGATATTGCTGCTAAATTTGATTTGCTTTTTTTTTTTTTACTTGAATGCCATCGCTTAAATTGATATTAATCTTTTGACATTTAATCTTCTGAGTTCAGAAACCTTGTTTAATATAATCGCTGTTCATATTTTTATTTTATAAGTTCAGAATCAAGATACATTTATTACTCTTATGTTTCTTATGATAACTGGGATAATGCTGCTAAATGTATTCTCTCTTTACCTTGATTCTCATTGCTCTATTTTATTTTGTATATTTTGATATTTCATATTTTGTTCAAATGTTAAATATATCTGCTGTTCATATGTTCATTTATTAATGTGTTATATGATTAGAATGTTGTCCCGGTTTTAAAATAAAGCACATCAATGATATTTGAGAGTGTATTTTCCCTTTTCAGGAAAAGTAATTCTTTGCAATTCTTGACTAGGTATCGGTATCGAATTAATAATTTTGGTATCGTGACAACACTAGTGTATACTAGGGTTGTGACAGTGAGGACATTTCCCCACTGGTTAATCGACAGTGACACCAGTTATACTGGTATCACCGTTCCCGCTTTACCTCGCTTTTAAAGAGATGCTGAAAGTGGTGTGCGCACTTGACTTTCACTTCCAAATCAGCGTAAAGCAGTTGTTAATTTTTTGTTCGTTAGAATTTTCCCTCTTGTCCGCACTTTCCTTCAGTTTTAAATAGCTTAAAAGCAAAGCGCATGTAACAAAATTTACTTAAACTTTTTTTTGAAGTTTAAATAGGTATACAAAACTGGAAATGGGCCAAGTAAAAATTTTAAATGTTGTAAAATATAACCAAATAAATAAAAAACGTAGATTAATTATAAGCAAAACGAATAAGAAAACTTGGAGGCATGGCCTTGATATCAAATAAAATAAATAAATAACACAATTTAAATAAAGTAAAAATCAGCAAACGATGTGGAACACAATTAAATAAGAAACTAATGTTTAAAAAAAACGTCCAAAATCACCTTAGATAAACGGCAAAAGTCAACAAGCTTTTCATAATCCAAAATATTGCCAAACAGGCGCTTTTGCACTTTGTCTGAAAACCAAATCCTGGTCTTGTCTGTCTCACCTCACTCTTGACGGTCAGCTGAGAAACTCAATCTGATCTGTGATGAGACTGTCGTTCGGCACGCTGCACTGAGCAGCTGCGTTCAGTTTTTATTTGCAGTGTCTGTTCTTTTACTGAACTATAATGGTTTTTATTACTATACAAAAAAAGTCTGGGCTAGTGATGTAACCAGTGTTGTCTATCACAGCAAGCCTAATGTATACACAAACAGTTATGATCAATTAAAAGGTGACTTTATATAAAACTGACAAATTTAAATCTTTGCTGTTACCAATAGCATAATTAACATTTGAAAAAAACAAATCCTAGGATTCATTAAATACTAAATGTGGGAGTAATGCATATATATTAGAGTGGAATTGTATGCACTGTAAGTGGAAAAGAGACTGCATTAAAAACAACTGTGTGTGTGTGTGTGTGTGTGTGTGTGTGTGTGTGTGTGTGTGTGTGTGTGTGTGTGTGTGTGTGTGTGCGTGTGTGGTTTAAACGAGGGCTGGAACAAACAAACTCTGCGTGACTTGGCAAGAGAGCATAAGGAAAAATACTTGGCTGGGTGTCACTCACAATATGAGACACACAACACAATACAGAATGAATCAGAAACAGAATGAGCTTTTATTGCCAGGTATGTTTACACTTACAAGGGATTTGTTTTCATGACAGAAGCTTCCACAGAGTAACAGAATTACAGCCAAATAAAAAAATATACAAATAGTCAGTTGTATGTACAGGTATATTATGTGCGAATTGAAATGTAGACTAAGTATGTGTGTTAGATAAATAAGTGTATAAATAAGTCATTATACGTCATGATCTAAAACATGTCACGCTCTCACAATATCATACTGCGACTGAAACAGCAGGAGAGAATCCCAGCATGCCCACAATACACAGGGTTAGTGTTTCAGCTGAGTACAGTCAGAGTTTGTTCTTACTGTAGGATCACAGACGCCGAGAAGCAAGACATACACAAACAAGCGTGTTAATGACCTTCACTGGGACTAGTCTTTACAGGAAAGTGAATGTGTGTGTTCCTGCCGGTCCACGTCAACTTCACTGAGATGACAATCACAATCACATTAAAGATGGCAGGCGTCACGCTGTACAGGAGCCAATCACGTCTGAGAACACCAGGTAAGAAGCTGAACAAACATGTTTCTGACGAGAGCAAAGTAAGATATACTCAATTACTCTACTGTTAAAACTCACATTACATTTTAAAAGATAATAAATGTGTATTAAATCATAAACCTAGAAAAAACTAAAACAGTTCAGAAAAATTACATTTCATAGCTCCCTATTATTGTAAAAATTCATTATTTTTTTTTATTAAATTGCAAAAGTTTTAATGACTTCAACTGAGTTGACATGCTTTTTAATTACTGTAACTTAATTACATCAACTGAATCCGGAAAATTGAAATACATGAAATTGGGAAAAAACAAAAAATAATTTTGGAAAAAAAAATCAAAAATGCAGTTCTATAGGTTTCATGATTTCAAATGATTAGATATGCTTTTGATTACTACAACTTAATTTAACCTTTCAAACAGAACCCAGAATTTTTTTTCTTTTGAAAAATTGAAAGAAAAAGGGTAAAATGTAAATAGGAAAAAACTAAACCCAGAAAATCTGGAAAAACAGAATTTGTGAAGAAATAAAAACAATTACATAGGGCTCTATACTTAGTTTGTGGTTTTGTTTTTCTTGATTATTTTGTGAAGTCAGTACAGTCGAGTTATTTGATTTTCTTTTCTTTTACAGAATGCACATTACAGCCTGGATTCATGCATTTGCATGTGTTTTTATAGCCTTCAGTTTGCACACTGCTCTGGCATATAACTGGAATGCAGAGGAATTCCTTGGCTCTACCCAACTGGAGCAGCTCGACCCCCCCAGTGTCCCACTGACCCCTCTCTCAGCAGGACGGCCCAACTGACCTCGCTCCCACACACCGCTACAGCAGCACAACATCCGTGCTCGGGCCCTGGTGTCGACAGCTCGAGCACACGTGTTCACATATGAGTGCTGCGGCGTGACACACACACACACACACACACACACAGCTCTGATGTCAGGACGGTTGATCCTGATGAGAAGCGCTGGAAGTGGAGCACAGGCCCTGCTCAGGACTCATGGACCGAGCAGGAAACACACTCCCAGAATCACTGGACGAGCTGGAAACACAGCCATGCTTTTAGAAAACATGAGAAAAACCAAGCGCAACTTCACATTTAGTCCTTTCAGCATCAGCTAATGAAGCTGTAATAAACTGTGATCCACTAACCCAAGGGACACTTCATTTTCATTAACATATAAAAACTGAAACAAACACATTGTAACTGTATAAACTGTAGGGTTTGTTATGAATACAATTCCATATGAATATCCCCAGATTTCGGTCACAATACCAGGGTAACAATCTAGTGTTACTAGAGTAAATACAATGTTAGTGATGTCGCAGTCTAGAGCCCAAATACTCCTGACAAAACCATCCAGACTGACTGATCAAGCCCCACGAGACATTCAGCATCAGCTTCATGTGAAACTGATATTTGAAGAAATATCCAGACATGTTTGGAGCAACCAAAGCTGGTTTTTGTGTCATGTATCAGCTTATTGTGATCTAGAACCGATGGTCCACACGCACTGATCACATGACGAGCTACATATGAACACCAGCACTAACACGAAACATGTTAAACATTTACTCCATCCTCAGACGAAACAGCTTCAGCTCAGATACTAAGTAACTTTACAGTCAACATCCTTGTTAATAAATAATTAGTTCGTCAATGGTGCTGAAGAAGCTCAAGTTACTTCTAAGCTTATTAACCACATATTTAACTCCAGAGCTCTTTCACACCGCTGGAGTGATTCAATGATTTCTAGGTCACACCAACATATTTCATGTCTCAAGGCTTTCTGTTCATTTTTAGGATTTCAGAGAAAACATTTGGTAACAACAGAAATGACATTTACAAAGTTTAACAGTGCAATTTGCAAGATTTCATCTAGGATACACTAGACAAAAACAAACTGAACAGTAAAGTGAATTATTTATTCATCTGCGTTTTACTTGTTTGTGAAAATAAACCAAAATTAAAACACCAACACGACAAGTAAAAAGAAAAGTATATTAACAAGGTCTTATCAAAAGAATAATATACCAAAAAACAAGTCCAAAAAATGTTGTTGTTTTTTTTCATTTTTCTTCTGGACCTGCTACTTTGTATCTTTTAAAGCGATGTTCATTCATGCTCATATTTATGCTTTACATCAAATACAAGTCTTTTACTTGCTGAAGGATATTACTGAGTTACTTTTACATCCGAGTTAGTTCTGGCTGCAGATAAAGTTTTAATAGTTGGTGATTTTAATATCCATGTTGATAATGAAAACGATGCATTGGGATCAGCATTTATAGACATTCTGAACTCTATTAGTGTTAGACAACACGTTTCAGGACCTACTCATTGTCGAAATCATACTCTAGATTTAATACTGTCACATGGAATTGATGTTGATGGTGTTGAAATTATTCAGCCAAGTGATGATATCTCAGATCATTATTTAGTTCTTTGCAAAATTCATATAGCCAAAATTGTAAATCCTACTTCTTGTTACAAGTATGGAAGAACCATCACTTCTAACACAAAAGACTGCTTTTTAAGTTATCTTCCTGATGTAACCAAATTCCTTAGCATATCCAAAACCTCAGAACAACTTGATGATGTAACAGAAACTATGGACTCTCTCTTTTCTAGCACTTTAAATAAAGTTGCTCCTTTACGCTTAAGGAAGGTTAAGGAAAACAGTTTGACACCATGGTATAATGAGCATACTCACACCCTAAAGAGAGCAGCCCGAAAAATGGAGCGCAGCTGGAGGAAAACAAAACTAGAGGTATTTCGTATTGCTGGGCGGGAAAGTAACATATCCTACAGAAAAGCATTAAAAACTGCTAGATCCGATTACTTTTCTTCTCTTTTAGAAGAAAACAAACATAACCCCAGGTATTTATTCAATACAGTGGCTAAATTAACGAAAAATAAAGCCTCAACAAGTGTTGACATTTCCCAACACCACAGCAGTAATTACTTTATGAACTACTTTACTTCTAAAATCGATACTATTAGAGATAAAATTGCAACCATTCAGCCGTCAGCTACAGTATCACATCAGACAGTGCACTATAGACCCCCTGAGGAACAGTTCCACTCATTCTCTACCATAGGAGAGGAAGAATTGTATAAACTTGTTAAATCATCTAAACCAACAACATGTATGTTAGACCCTATACCATCTAAGCTCCTAAAAGAGGTGCTTCCAGAAGTCATAGATCCTCTTCTGACTATTATTAATTCCTCATTGTCATTAGGACATGTCCCCAAAACCTTCAAACTGGCTGTTATTAAGCCTCTCATCAAAAAACCACAACTTGACCCCAAAGAACTAGTTAATTATAGACCAATCTTGAATCTCCCTTTTCTGTCCAAGATACCAGAAAAGGTGGTATCCACACAATTATATTCCTTCTTAGAGAAAAATGGTATATGTGAGGATTTCCAGTCAGGATTTAGACCGTATCATAGTACTGAGACTGCTCTTCTTAGAGTTACAAATGATCTGCTCTTATCATCTGATCGTGGGTTTATCTCTCTATTAGTTTTATTGGATCTTAGTGCTGCGTTTGACACAATTGACCACAACATTCTTTTGCATAGACTTGAATACTTTGTTGGCATCAGTGGAAGTGCATTAGCATGGTTTAAATCGTACTTATATGACCTCCATCAGTTCGTAGCAGTGAATGAAGATGTATCCTATCGATCACAAGTGCAGTATGGAGTACCTCAAGGCTCAGTACTAGGGCCGCTACTCTTCACGCTTTATATGTTACTGTAACGATATAAACTCTAATAATCATCGGGAAGAAGGAGGCGGGAACCGGCGGACAATCAAAACAACATTTTAATAACAAAATAAACACAAAAACAGCGCACCAATCTGACCTCAAGGTTAGATTATTGTAATGCTTTATTGGGTGGTTGTTCTGCACGCTTAGTAAACAAACTACAGCTAGTCCAAAATGCAGCAGCAAGAGTTCTTACTAGAACCAGGAAGTATGACCATATTAGCCCGGTCCTGTCAACACTGCACTGGCTCCCTATCAAGCATTGCATAGTTTTTAAAATATTGCTTATTACTTATAAAGCCCTGAATGGTTTAGCACCTCAGTATTTGAATGAGCTCCTTTTACATTATAATCCTCTACGTCCGCTACGTTCTCAAAACTCAGGCAATTTGATAATACCTAGAATATCAAAATCAACTGCAGGCGGCAGATCCTTTTCCTATTTGGCGCCCAAAC